>NW_018164583.1:272999-273318 GCF_001263595.1 Phalaenopsis equestris
CAAAACAACTTTCATCCTTCATAAAAGTTGTTCATCATGATGTTTTACATCAAATACAACAATTAATTTGAGCTTAGCCCAAAGCTAGCCCAAGTTTGACCCAAGTTTAGCCCTACATGCTTAATTTAGGTCTAAATCCAAACCCACCAAAACCCATTCAAATTGATCACCAAATCAACTTCAAAACAATTTTATTACCTTATGAAAATTGTTCATTATGAAGTTTTGCACCAACAAAAACAATTAATTTGAGCTTAGCCCATGGCTAGCCCAATTTTGACCCAAACTTAGCCCAACATGCTTAAAATGGGTCAAAAAT
>NW_018164583.1:275591-275977 GCF_001263595.1 Phalaenopsis equestris
ATGATCCTATGGGACGATACAGCGCGACGCGTGGCAGCTGACTCAGAAGGCGGCGTCGAATAGGGGGGCGTCGCGTGGCTTTCCGACGGATCCGAGGATCCAGTCAGCCCGCGTTTGAATAAATAAATAGGAGTATTTAAAAAATTCAGAAAATAGCTATTAAACTTCAAAAATCCATATCTTTGTGTAGAAAACTCATAAAAATAAAATAAAAATATCTTCTTGCTCAGTGAACAGAGGAGGTTCATGTGGAATAATTTTCACATTAATTTGATGCATAAATTATTTTTTAAAAATAAATTAGGGTTAGGGGTTTTTCAATTCTCCATTCATATGCAATTAATACCTTAACTCTAAATTTTTATAAGTTGTAGCCTCTGTCTAAG
>NW_018164583.1:278983-284867 GCF_001263595.1 Phalaenopsis equestris
GTCATAACTTTCTTTAGTTTATTTGATCGAGTCTCACCCTCAATTCTTGTGTTCATCCTTCGGGATAGATACAGGATTCGAGGTAAAACGCTCTTTCATCTAAACTATGAAAATTATGGGGTCAGTTTGACTTCATCTTTTTCAAAAATAAAAATTTTTAAAACATCCTTCCGAAGCAGGCAACGGGATTTCAATTCCGATGACCGACAGCTTCTTACGGACAAACCGCACACCAAAAATAGTGCCGACAATTTTTTAAAATAACTAAGGGTCGCTACCAAATGGTCTCCGTAGTCAGGTGAGATTGGAATTAAGGGTCACTGGTAGGTCCTATAGAGAAGGCACAATGGGTAATCTAGAAGTGAGGGACTAAAACCTACCCAAAACTACTATACATGTTGCACCAGCATTAGATTAACCAATGTTCTTTGCAGAATTCGAATGAAAGCAAGGAAACAAGTATGCTCCTATTTGTCACTCCAACATTATATTTTAAGCATTTCATTCTATACATTACCTAGGTCAATGCACGAGAAGGGTAGTCTTTAACATCTCAAAATTTTCCAAACCAATTAATCCATATGTGTTATCTTTAGATATAATATTTGCATTTAGGAATAGCTGTTATCCTTACATTTAATATTTATATTTATAAGTAGTTTCTAAATAAAACATCATCTTAATCGACCTTCCAAACCTAAGACTTGATGGTAGTAGACTGGGATCGATATTGTGTTCTTTAAAGAAAATCCTATATTACTTGAAATGATACATATAATTGCATAGTACCCCTAGTGTGTAATCTATTTTCTAAATTTTAAAACATTTTGATTTTGCACACTAGCCACCAAATACAAATTTGGGTCAAGTTTTTGGCCATCTTTTGGAAGCTAAATTACTGTGTAATTGCGGGTCGGGTTAATGCCTTAGGACATATCACCTAGTCAAAACCCTAAGCCTACTCAACTAAAGGTTAAGGGCTTGCGCTTACCCTAATAAGACACAAGAAAGCACAACCCTTGTCTAGGTTCATGTGCTAGTAGGCTGTGTGAGTCTTCACAAAAGTGAGGTCAATAAGCATGGCCAGATGGCACAATTATTTTCAAACGAAAAGCATATTAAAAAAGTATAAATAAAAAGAGAAAGTAATTAAGAGGACTATGTGGCTATGTACCCGTTGTCACTTCCGTCACCTGTCTCGCCTAAACGGTCCGCCCCATCGTATTCTTTTTCTGAGTCAGTAAATTTGGTGGCAAGCTAGTCCATGTCTATTCATTTAGACTCCATCAACCCTTTCTTCATGAAATGCTTAACAGTCATAGCCAGCTTGACCTATATTTGCTAAGATAATGTGTTGACGTAGTCCTCTTGAGAGAGCATCTTGATCATTTCTCTTGGAGATTTTTGTTTTCCTATATCAAGGCTACCACAACTAGCTCATGCTCCTTCTCCCTCAACCATAACTCAAGGGATGTTTTTTTCCAACATCTTTGCAAGACGACCAAGTTACCCCTCAACCTTCCACTTAGTGGCAACCGACTCTGAAATCAGCTGATCACCCACCTTCCTTTTCCACTTGTCGTAATTATCTCATAGGTTGGCGTACTCCTTCCCTTGCAATACAGAATTTAGACCTTTAAACTATACCACCTCCACTAAGTGACTAGGGTACTCAGCAACCTCAGATTCCTCTCCTAGTTCCAGACTAGTGTACCGGTCCTTCTTGGAGTCTACCATAATATATCAACTGCCAAAACTTCCCAATACAATGTTTTCCCTCTCTGTCAGGCTAAGCCACCTTGGGGGTAACCCCATTTATGTGACATAGGAGGCGGTGGTAGTGACCTTTGTTCAACCAACTCTTTTTCTTTTTGATGGGGAATCTCATCCTCTAAGACTTCATCCATGAGGGCCCGTTCACCTGACTCGGATACCACCTCCACTGAAGATTGTTATATAGTTGTTGCTCTTTCTTGCGGGTCAATGAACAAGATGCCAAGTCCTCCCCTCTTAGGAGGCTCACTGAATGGAGATGTCTCTTCTCCAGAACTCACCTCCCGAGAGATTGCTGAGTAAGGCAAAGCCTCCCAATGCCTCTCTGAGATCCCCTTACCTGATCACGAAAATAGATTGTCAAAAAAATAGGGCCTTTACTAGCTCCTAGAGCACTTGATGGTTTCCACAACCATAAATAAGGATTGCTCTTTCCTAGGTGAATATTCACTAGCGACTTCTTTTCTCCAGTTCTTGCTGCTCCAGCCTTCAGCTTTCCTTCTCCTCGGCATTGGATTTCCTTTATTGTGCTTCGGTCATGTTGTTGAGCAATGCTGGTCAAAGTAACCTGTTGACTACAACCACTTCAAGGTATTGGAGCACAAATAGTTCCTAGCCCTCGATTATCTAAGCATTATATTTTTTTGAGTTAGGCAAGGCTTTTGTCTTAGATATGCTCTGCAAAATGGGACATATGGTGATCCCCCAACCTTTCTTGTTAGAGGGCAACATAAATTAGACTGTTAGTCCTTCATTTCACTCTTGACCTCAATCACCCAGAGTCTTAAGCCAGACAAAAGAACATCATAACCCTCTCTGTCCACTTTAAAGCAGAAGAAATGTGAGAAGAGCACAATGGACCAGGGAAGCACTAGTCGTCGGAGGATGATAATGAATTTCATGATTATCACCACACAGTTTGACCTAACTTGTGCATAAATAATATAGTAATGGTTGAAAGTGGACCAAAGTACATGACTGAAGGGCAATCACAACCTAAACTTGAACTAGTCCACATTGATGACCATGCAATCTTTGAACTGCTCTCTCAACCTTCCCTATTGGCCTGAGGGTCACAGAGTCCCAATAAAAAAATTGACCGCTCAAGGACTTCAACTTGTCTTGCAGCCACCACGGATATCTACGCTCGAGGGGATCTTCCCAAACAACTTAAAGAGTACTTCAATTTCATATCCAGTGAGAAGGAAGGGGAAGGGAAAATATTACGTAGAGACAAAAGCAAGGAAGTTTAGGGCTCTTCTAAACTATTCAACACTACTTATAACACGCTGCGTAAGTTTAAGAGAAGCAGAGACAAAAGGGTCTTTTGCTATGTCAAATTGTAGAAAAAAATCACATAAAACACACATTACGATATGAAAAGATTAAAAGATTTTATTTATACAAAATATTAATATTTACATGGGAATCCTTCTAGTTATAAGTTATCAGTTGGAAAGGAAACTCATAACCGAGCTGAGACAGTTGTCGATTCATCATTTCCCCTCTTATCCTGAATATATATACCCTTTTAATCTCAGATTGAAGCTGGGAAACTGAAATTGCCTCTCGGATCGCAAACACTTTCGCCTGAAAGCGCTGCTACTTCATCTTAAAGTGTAGAATCCATAGCGTGTAGCACGACGACTTTCTTCTCCAACCTTTTAAGCAGCTCACTTTAAAGATGAGCGTGATCAACTTCCTGAGACAGTGTGACTCCTGCATCATGAAGCTAATTCTCAGCCAAGTCAGGTGACTGAAATATGGCCACCTCCTCAGTTGAATCAACCATCGAATTGGTGATAGTGTCACTGCGCCGTCCTCCCAAATGCATGGAACCTTCGGTAGATCCCAAATCTAAAACATCCTTGGCAGCACCGTGTTCAATGGGAGGGGGAGTGTTAATCTTCACCAGAGGAAAGATCTAATATCTGATGCAAATCAGAGGTGGTAAAAAACTGACCCAAGTTTCTCATTCTATTGACAGGAGGGAGGCATCAACCTCTGGGGCGTCCGTCGGATGAGGGTCATGGACCACATCTTGAATATATATCATATGTTCCACTGGGAATGCTACTGCAACTACAGGCTTCGACCTTTATTCTTTCACTAACACAGGAAAATCCCGTGCATAAGTTGATCACTCTTCCTGCTTACCCTTAGAATGGTTTACCACTGTTTTAAGGCATTTCTTCACGGTAAAGCTGCCCTCTCTTGCTTCGGACCTCTCTGCAGGGCAATCAAAAAGTGAGTCAGATGATTCCACTACATCTACAATGTCAAAAGGTCTCACTTCCACTACAAGAGGCTTCTCGGGATGCACACTCTAAGATGAAACTTCCACTCGTAGCTTCATGGCCTTGACAACTTTCTTTCAGGCATCATCACCGAACTCAGCTTATTTGGGGGAGGAATTGCTGTCCATGATCACTGACAGTAGACGAAGGAGGACAACTCGCACAAAGAAAAGCCAAGAACTGATAAGTTTTTCTTCTCATTATTTTTTATTTATTGAGATCATTACACATAATCCTAGCATTTTTTAATTATTGTGCTTTTAATAGTCATGAATACCATTTGTTTTTTTGAAAATTAAGATTCTTTTGTCCTATTTGAAGCTCTTACTATCAAAGAGCAAGAGAATCAGAGTACTTAAATATGTAAACAAAAAATATGTTAGCACAAATTTTAAAAAAAATTGACAGCCAACAGAAGATATGATTTGACATATTGGGATCCACTAGGGACTAACCAAAATACCAATCTGGGTCAGTCAGCTCCTTGGGTCGAAAGGAAGAAAATATTCAGATAGAGAGAATTTGACTCTTCTCCTAAAAGTCCACTAGCAAGACTAGGGCGAACAAGTCTTGCAGCTTTTTATCTAATCGGTCGGATAACAAGCCAAACCGTCTGGTTCCAAAGTAATCGGCCAGAGGTTCCCTACCCGTCCTTTCAAGCATAATCCCTCATACGATAGACTAATCGAAAGTTTCTCCGGGTTCCCCGCAATTGGCCGCCTGGCTAAAAAAAGATCGGGTGGAGGCGATCATAGGCTCCCAACTCTATCCAACCAGAGACCTTCTAGAGACGTTCTTGGGGTCCCGTCCCCATCCGACTGGGCGCCTTTCCTGGCTCCCCGTCTTATATTTATGTACTGATCAAAATACTCCCGTTGTATCTATTTATTATAGGGGTACAAAATGTAATTGCACACCCCCATCTCTATTTAATAGGGGGCTCATTACTTGACTAAAAGTTATACGATTTTACAGTTCTATTTTATGTGCTTCCCTCTCTCTCCCTTTCCTGCTCTATACCATAGACGTGTCTTCCAGACAATTTTCGATTCAACAACATTAAAATTACATATAAATTTAGACTTGACTTACAATATTACCACCAACAAATTTCATGCCAACAACTATCAAACATAAGAATTCCAACATCCTTTAATTGTTCCAAGAAAAAAATTGAAATAAATGAGGAACGGTGATAATTGTTTAAATAAAGTAATTAAGCTACCGTGTTGTAACGAGACTTCTATTTGTTGCGGTGAAAAATAAGATAAATGTTGTTTAGATGGCCGTAAAGCCCGGTTTAGTGTCAATGATGCGGAGCCACGTCATCTACTTAATGGAACATCGTGTGATTAATTAAATCATGCGTTGCAAGGAAAGCGTAGTACTTGGTGATGCCTGATGGCCCACAACTAGCTTTCACAAAAAATTCTTTGGATTATTTTATTCCAATATTTTAGTTAGTCCGTGGAAGATTACGCCCATGGAATTAATCAAATGATTATGCTACTAGAAGAGATCAAGTCAGATTGTAGCTCTGTAAAATACATTTTGGATGTAAATAATTTTTTTTTATTTTATAATTATTTATAAAATTATCATTAAATAATCACGAGGTAGAGCATAATTAATATTATGATAATATATATTTGGAGTCTTATTATTCAAATGAAAAAAAAATATATATATATATTTTCTCTCTTTAAGATTGTGTAGGTTAATTGACTATTTACATATCGCGAAGAAAATCAATGTGCAAATTGAGCAGCTAAGCGTGGATTGGAGAAACAAGACTTCATATTCTCGGTTCGAGT
>NW_018164583.1:288328-299442 GCF_001263595.1 Phalaenopsis equestris
GGATGCGGTGGTTGCCGGGCTCTCTGGTCCGGGCTTGACGATTTCCCCAAGCCCACCCCATCCGGCTCCAACAACGAAGGGGAGCTCACCGCCGGCGAGGTTCCCGTACTCCGCCACCGATTCCACGACGGTTGAGTTGGCGGAAGCTGCACGGATCCGTTCAATGAGGCGGGGCATCCATAGATAGCGCATGACGTCCTTGAACTGCTTACTGTCAACGTCGCACTGAAGGTGCTTGGCATGTTTTTGCACTCTGGTCCTCCAATAATTCTTTATTTCGTTATCTGTCCTTCCCGGGAGGTGCTGCGCAATTTTGGACCAGCTGAGAAGTAAACAAGTTGTTCAGAGGGTGGGGTTTATGTAAAAAAATTGATGTTTTTTTTTTTGGTTTTGGAGTTACCGGTTTCCCCAACGAGAGTGGAGCTCGAGGATGAGGAGTTGTTCCTCAGGGGTGATGTTACCTCGCCGGACGTCCGGCCGGAGATAGTTCAGCCACCGAAGTCGGCAGCTTTTTCCGGTTCTCTTGAGCCCTGTTTCACATCATTAAAGAAGAGAATTAGTAAGGAAAATAGAGAGTTTTAAATAAAGATTTTAACTTTATGATTTTGTTTGTGAGAATCTATAATGGTAGTGATCAAGATAGGATTTTGATGGAAGATTAATCAAGGAATGGGATTATTAAGGTAAGGAAGTTAAGATTTTGTTTGATGGGATTGGAGCATGGTTTACCTGCGCAGCGAGCAAGTGAGTTCCAGCGACCTTCTCCATGGCTGGATATATAGTTCATTAGAACAACGTCTTCCTCTAGCGTCCATGGACCTCTCCTTAACTCCATATCCTCCTCGTTAAGAGGAGTTGCAGAGCTACAAGTTGTTCCATGGACTTCCATCTCCATAACTGTCGAACACAGAGCGACAGAGAGAGAGATGTAGAAGAAACAGAGGGATGCTTGAAGTGGAAAGAGACGCAGGAGTGAGGGTTTGTGAGAATTGGATTGGGATGGAATTGGCTTGATTTGGTGAAAAAGGAAAGAGAGGGGCATTATATAGAGGTAAAGTGTCATGTGGGGAAAAACTTAGAGGCTGTAATTAATTATAAATATTTGATCATTCATATTTTTTAATTAAGAGGAGATCCTTTATATGACAGAAAGTGGACTAGTTTGAATTTGTGAGCCAAGCGACTGACTTGGGAGGATGGCATTGAATTGTGACTTTTCTACCACTCATTCTTTCTTGTTTCAGTTGTTTCTTTTTTCCCCAGCTTGGTTTCGCTCTAGGCTCTTTTTCTCTCGTGATAATTACATCTAATGAAAATATAATTTTTAGTGCGAGTGAGTTAAGATGATTTCATAATTTTCTTAGAAGTATTTATTAAAGAAATTCCTCGTACGATTTTTTGTTAATGGATGTAAAAAATAGCTTTGTGCTTTACATCTTATTTTAGGAATTTTTTACATTTGATGCTACATGAGTTCTGAATTAGAACCTTTTAAGATTTCTCTTAAATATTTGCCTTTAATGTCTTTCGATATGAGCAATGAGGCCATGCATTTGCCATCTAATTTGGTCATTTGATATTGGAGGTGATCATTTTGAGAGGCTGGACATATTCTGAGGATTAAAGTATCATTCATTCTCATTATATGGGACATTGAGACTAGGTCTATGTAGAGATGATGGGAGATCTACGAGGCTCTTTCAAGCTTATGAGCCACAGTTGTTGACTCAACCAAAGTCAGATTCATGCTGAGTCAAAATTTAATTGTCTTATTATTACAATATAATTTTATGATATATTGTGGAGCCAGATATTTTACAAATGAATAAAGCATGCTATATAGATCTTGAACCCTTCTTAGGGCGTAGAGTCCCGTATCATTTGTGAGTACATATAGTTCGTTGAAAGATATAGCATGTAGAAGTGATGCCATAGAGAGAGGGAGAGGTGAATGGAAAATCTTGATAGGGAACCTTATCCAGTTTATTGAGTTGTTATCTCCAATCATCCTGAGAAGTGTGTTTTATTAGAGGTTCCCTGAGTTACAAGATTTTAGAGAGAAAAAAGAAAGAGATTGAATAGGGGAGATCGAAAGTTACCTTTTATTCTCCTCTCTGATGAGGACTGAGCTGATTGCTTCGTTACGGACACCCAAATAGTTGTATAGTTCTTTGCTAGGGATGGGGTTGTGTAGTAGACAAAGTGATGACAGTAAGCTCTTGAGCTGCGCAAAATGATTGGTACTTTTGATGTTTTTGAAGAACAATGAGCAGTGATCCTTTGATTATGAGATAAATCTACTGAGGCTTGCTATTCATGTCGTTAAGACTTGCATTCCCTTAGGTGTTTTGGCAACGACATGCTAGTATGGCCCGTACCTTTTTCAAATTTGGTTTGATCCCTTTGCGAGTAAGTAGGTAACCAAGAAACTTGCTAGAGGTAGCTCTGAAGGTGATTTTCAGAGGGTTGAGCTTAAGCTTGAACTTTCTCAAAGTGTCAAAAGTATGTCCAAGGTCTAGTATTTGTTGTTGTGGTGTTTTGCTTTTTACTAACATGTCATTGATGTAGACTTAAATGTTCTCACCTTTTATATTAGCGAAAAGGATGTTTATCAACCTTGATTGGTTGGTTCTGCATTCTTCAATCTGAATGGCATTACAATGTTATAGAAAACATGATGATTCGATGATAGCCAGAGAAGGCATCCATAAAGCTCATGACTAGTTATCCCATGATAGAGTTGACTAGTGCACTGATTTAGGCGAGAGGATGATTATTCTTAGGTCAGGCTATGTTTAGGTTGGTAAAAAATCCACACATCTTTTAAATTTACCATTCACTTTCCTTACCAACATCACTTTAGCCATCCATTCTGGGTACCTAATTTCTCTTATGAACCCAATATCCAGCTTCTTTTGAACTTTTTGACATATGGGTTTAGTCAATTTCTTGGCTGTGGGGCGCATCATTTGCTTCAGCGGCCTAGATCTCGTTGTGATGTTTAGGCGATGACATGTGATATCAATATTGACTCCAAGCATTTCAATAGAGCTCTAGGCAAATACATCGTTGTTATTTCTGAAGACATGGATGAGATGGTCCTGATGCACTTTGAGAAAGCCCATACTGACTAGGAAAATTCTTCCAGATTCATCCGCACAAACAGGCACCAGTTAGGGGACTTCGTAGCCACGAGACCACTAACCTTATTATGATCAACTAAGAAAAGGTCTTCTTGTATGTTTTCTACATTCTATAGGTAGCAGATGTGTGATTGAATTAAGTTCCCTCAAATTGCGATGATTCATTAGTTGATGGGAAACTTAACTGCCACATGATAATTGGAAATCACTACTCTGTAGATATTCAACAACGGTCTGCCAAAGATGGCATTTTACATGTTTGGTGCTTCAACCATGATGAATATCAGGCATCACTATGAACTGATGTTCTCCTTCTCACCAAGTAACTGAGAGAGCAAAGACTTCACAGACTTTTTTTTTGCTCTACCGAGAATTCATATAATGGTCTAAAACTAAGGCCTAACAAATTGGAAACAATTCTAATCTGCTCAAAGATTCCCTTGAGCAGGATTTTCTCATAGTTTCCAGTGTCTGTCAGGATGATTTGATAGTCCTCAATGATTGCAATAACAACGATAGCTCTATCAAAGGACTAGCAAGAAGATCATCATTTGAACATATTCGAAAGAAAGTGGTGTGCAGAGTATTTCGTTATAGTGGCTAAATTGATTTCTCCCCCAAAGATGGCAGATATAACCCAAATGACTTGGGTGTGGAGTGTTTCACCATAGTGACCAAATTGATTTCTCTCCCACAAATGGCAGATATAACCCAAATGACTTGGACTACTCTCATTGTTGGTTTCTTCAGTATGTGCTTTTCCGTGCTTCTAAGTGTGGGCTTCAGGGGCCACAAACTTCTTCAATTTATTAGCCTTGATCAACTCTTCGATAACATTCTAATGATGATGACATTTTCCAACGTCATGCCTATGGATTTAGTGATATGCAGCATATCAGTTAGGATCATAGGCGTGACACCGACCTTTAGGGGAATGTTATTTCTAAAATATTCTTTGTTCTAGATGGTAGCTACGAATTCATCGATCAGACAGAGGTTTGATTTTGATAGGATTGGGGGGGATCCAAGTAGTTCTTAAGTCCATTTGTATCTTATTCTTACTAGCTTCTACAAGCTCAGCATGTATCAAAATAGTCCTTCATGTAAGACTTTGGTTAGAGCTACAACAACAGACTCTAAGTCTCAAATATCCAACAGTTCTTATTTAAAATGAGTGATGAAGCTCCACAAGGTTTTGGTGAGCACCTGATGTATCTTTAGGAACACTTGTGAGCCTTTTAGTGGCTTATACGCATTGGTGAACTGGGCCACAAACATCATACAGAAAGACATGATAACCCACTTCAACAAATGATTTAAGCAGAGTAGGGTTAATCCCCTTAACATCTTGAAAAATAAATGATATTTCAATGCATCATTTATCTTGAACAAGAAGACAATCTAAAAGACAGTAAGTGATCTATGGTGTTAGATTTACTTTGTAAGTCTCCAACAATGTGATCTTGAACTTTTTTGGCATCTCGACTTCCAAGGTTTCCCTTGAGAAGGGAGCTTCCATAGTTGTTTACCTTCATATTCCTCTCATTTCTTCTTCATCATAATAGTCGGGAGAGAGCCTTTATCTGTTCTTCATCCTTCCAAGACTTCTTCAACATGATAATCAGGGATTAGTCTTTCTCTTCTTCTAATGACTTCTTCCAGGGAATCCATATTAAACCCTTCCTCATATGAATGATCTAATTCATTTATGGGTAATATCACTTGTTCTAAGTTTAAGCCAAGAGTCCTCCTTACTCTAACTCATGGTCAGTCATGAACGCATGGGTCTCACCTAGGACATCTCTGCCTTGGCGCCTCCAGCTTTGGTGCTCTTAGCTGTGTGTTGACCTCACTTTTGGTTGAGGTTTAGTTTTCCCTCTTTAGTAGCCTAGGGTCTAGCCATAGGACTTTCCCATTGAATATTTCTAGAGGACTAGAAAATGAACCCTCACCATTAGAAATTTTAAACTCTTCTCTGCTCAACTTGAATTTCCACATATTGGTCATAACCTCTAGCACTTATTAGGTGGGGTCAATATGGAGGAGCTCAAGGTGAGTCACCATAGGACTATTTGGCTTTAAGGTTGACTCTGGGTATTGTTCTGGAGCTGGTTCATTCACTTGCACTCACATTCACTCACATTCACTCACAACCCAAAACTCAAAACTTTGTTGACTTTGATCCATTGATCCTTTGGGAGACTCATGTAGATTGTCCCCTAGACCCACTAGCCCTAGGCTGAGGTTTAGCTAGTACCAGTACATAGAGGACCCAAATAGGGATTCCATTGGCCCATGGCTCAAATAAAGTGGTTGGCACCCAATTTTACCAAAATATCCAACCTTAGCCTTTTGTTCCTCAAATCTACCCAATTTACCCTACCCAAATTACCAAAATACCCCCAAATCCTAAATTTGACGAAATTCTCAATTTCACCCAAAATACCCAAATTTGTTTGAAAGTCATTTCAAATCACTTCAAACTACCCTAATTGCTCAAAACCACTCAAAATTTCTAAAATTACCAAAATACCCCTCATTTGGCCAAAATTACAAAATACCCTTGATGGCCCAAACTTTCCCAAAATGTCCAAAACCATTTCAAATGTTTTCAAAACTAATTTAAACTTTATCATTGAGCCCAATTTGATCAATTTGACCAATTTTGACCAAAAGCCCTAAAGTGCCCCTAAAGGCCCAATTTTCCCAAATTCACCCTAAATGTACATCAATTTGAACCCAATATCCCTTAATTTCAATTCTAAACTCAAATTCATCATGCCTATGATCATTTAGAACAAAATCCAAGCTTAATTGACCCACGTTTTGAGCTCAATTTTGATTCAAACCAAAATCCCAAATTTAACCATATGACCCAATCTCACCCAATTGAACCCCATAGCCAACTCAATTGCCTCAATTGTGCATTATAAACTCTTTAAAAATTCCCACACACCAAATTGAAACTTCAATTGGCCTTGGTCAAGCCTCAATTTTACCTAAAATCAACTTGGACCAAAATCCCCAAAAATCCCCAAATTTGGCCCAATTTAGCCATGTGTCCAAATTTCACCTAATTGAATGGCCAAACCCCAAAATTGACACCTAATTAATGTTGAGAACTCTTCATGATATTCTCTTCTTGATATTCCCCTAACCCAACCTAAGCCCAAGCCTAACCCAACACCCCTAAATTGACCAAATGCAAAAAATCCCTCAAATTGAACCTCAAAATCAATTCAAAATCACCCCAAAACTTTTCTAAACCCTTCATGACAATCATCTATACCAAATTGATTAATCGATTGGGCTCAATGCCATGACTAGCCTAATCCAAACCCAACTTCAAGCCAATTTGATCCAAATTGAACCTATGCACCAAAATTGACTTAGCCATGCCAAGATGACCTTATTAATGACACCACAGCCGCTAAGTACGCCCTATGACCAACCTAAACCCGCCTAAACCACCTAGGTGAGCTATGGACCAATGGTCCCTTGATTTAATGGATCTTAACCATATTTGGGCCTTATTTCAAAATGCTTTGCCATCATCACTTTCCATTGGGATTAAATCATAATTAACTCTCCCCTGACCTCCCTGAGCCAAGAAGTGGCTAAACCCTGGCCAGCCACCTCCTCAACCACCGGAAACAACCACCCAAAAGAGCTCAAATTGGCCAAAACTAAAAATTAAATTCACCTGAGCTGACCAAGTCTGATTGGTCACTAGAGCCCTTCATTCCTCCACCTAAGCATCACCAATTGACACTGATAGCCAGCCCAACCATTTCTATTTAATTAGCCCCCTCCATGGCCAAAAAAAAACCAAAATCCTTGGGGAAACTCTGCCAAAATCTCACGAGAGACTCTCGTAGCATTCCTAAACTCAAGCCAACCATCTTCCCGTCTGGTTCTTTCTGTGAGAGTTAAATTTTGAGCTCAAAATCAGGACAAAACCAGGACATTCTTCTCCACAACTCCACAGTGAACCAAACTCAAATTAATTGTGCACACACCATCTCCACAGTGAAAGGAGTTGATCCCCCACAAACACCCCCTTTCAAACAACCTCTAACTTAGCTCTAGACCAAAACCTGAAATCGAGTTTGATCAAAAACATAACTAGACAGTTCACCAGAGTTTGAGACTTCATCTGGAGGTTCGTTGGATCCAATCAAAGATACCAAAACCATCTGATTTAGGCCTCCCCTCTCAGACAAAGCTATTGAGCTCTAACCCTAGCACGAGCTTCTCTTGATTCTCCATTTGTAATGGCTTGATTTCATGCTTGATAAAACATATTGATATGTTTGTTTTGAGTAGATAAAGGTTTAGAAATAAACCCCATGTGATTTGGTTGAGTATAGATAAAGATTTTAAGGTTTTAGTGTAAACGGCTTACAAGTTAGGTCACTTGGGGATGATGACTGGGAGTCGTCTGATCGAACGTTTATTTCATCAACGGAGCAGATCAAGTCGGACCAACCATTGGTGCAAAAAGGCAGGCTGCGTGGCAGCTGATGTGGATGGTGGAGCCAAATGGTGGAGTGCCGCGTATGAGTTCGGAGCCGTCGTAGGATGAGGTGGCACCACGTGTTTATGTAGAAAAATATGAATTTTTTGAATTATTTTTAATGTCTGATCTTCAAAAATTCATAGCTTTCTCTAGAAAAATTATAAAAATAAAAAAAAATACCCTCTTGCTCAGTGAATAGAGGAGAATAATGTGGACAAAAAATAACTATCATTTGCCAAGTTTATGATTTTTAATGAATTAAATACTCTCTGAGGTATTTTAATTCATTATGATAAAATACTAATCATCATGGCTTGAGATTTTCAGGGTTGATTCCTTATGACAGAGGACACTTCCTCTAATTTTTCCAAGGTCAAAGAGCACTTCAGTGCTTCTAACCCAAATTTTCAAACCTAAGTGGTTATTTTGGCTTTATTTAATTATATAAATTAAAATACTCCTCAGAAAATTATAGGATCAATTTTTTTAGGTTGCCTGTGATTAGACGAGCTTAGAAAAAAGATTTGTGATGATTTAAATAATTTATATATTTATGTTATCAATTAAACATTTTTTTACTTTGTATTAATTTATTTAAATTAAATATAAATCAAAATTTGACAAAAATTAATTCAACATTGTTCATAAAAATCATTTCAACTCACTGTAAAAAATTTAAATTTATTTAAGTTGATTTGGCCAATAAAGTGGATTTTGTAAATAAAAAAAGTTATTTTGCACAAAATAAATTATATTAAATTAAATAAGCTTGGAAAAATTATGAAAAATAGTTTTCTGAGTTTTTTGTGATCAAGGGCATTCAATAAAAATAAAATTTATTTTTGTAAAAATATTTTATTTTAAAGTATATTTTGAATTAAAAACAATTAAAATAATCAAAATTTTTAAAAATACAAAAAATAGTTCAAATTATGTGCAATTATTCCCTAATCACTTGGAATGCCTTGAAATATTTTTCTTGATTTTTATAAATTAAAAATAAATTTCTAAAGGCCTAAAATGCATTTTTCTTATTTTTCATTAAAATAATTACAATAAATTAAAAATAAATTTTAAAAATATAAATATTTGTTCCTGTGAGTTTCTTGGACTTATGAGGGTTTAATAAAAATTTAAAGTGATTTTTGAAGATTCAAACATATTTTTGTATTTAAATAACCTTTAAAAATGACCTTTAAATAATTATAATAATTACAATATTATTCAAGAAATCATAATTTTTTTTTAAAGTATTCTTCTAACCTAGGAAAACACCCAATAATTTTCGCATAAATTAAAACTTTATTTTGTTTAATTAAATAAATTAACATTGAAAAATCCTATTTTTGGGGTTAAAATAATCATTTTAAATTAAATTAAATTTTGAAAAATCATACTTTCCTCCCTGATATTTTTATTAATCCATGGATGGGATACTCAAAGATTTTCAAGGCCATTTGAATTTTACTTGAAGAATTATAAGATGAAGAGCCCCAAGGGGGTAAGATAGTAATTTTTGACTTTAGTACCTTAATCAAAATTTAGGATTAACCATTGAGGATGAGAAATTTTGATCCTTAATAAATATGTTGGATGATTGAAACATTATAGGTTAAAGGTAGAAACTCACATACCACCTTTTTACAATATCAACAAAATCATAATTTCCCTAATCATCATGACCTTGAAGTCAATTAAGTGATGAGCATATGTTAGGAATATGATAATTCACTAATCTTAAGCCTAAAATTGATGATGATTGTTAAGGGCATAGTAGTGACCTATGCTCAATGTCACTTAAACCAAACTTTTAACCACCACCTTGTTCCCCCATTATGATTGTTAAGGGCTTAGTAGTGACCTAGGCTCGATGTCACTTAAACCAAAATTTTAACCACCACCCTTTTCCCTCCATTATGATTGTTAAGGGCTTAGTAGTGACCTAGACTCGATGTCTAAACTCAATTGATTGGATTTTAATTCTTTGCAAAATTATATACATATCTAGCAAGTATTAACCTTTCAGGTGGAGGAACGAGAAGAATCGATAGATACACTTTTAAATTATTGCATTACCTTTTTGTACTTCCTGCTTAAAACTTGCATGTTAAACAACGATGTCACCCTGCATGAAAACCAAAACTGCTAGGATAGCCACAAAACCAAAAGAAAAAAATTTAAAAAAATTCAACCAAGATAAAATTCACCGCCACAATATTTAAAAAATAAGACAAGTCAAAATTTAATCACAAACATCATAAAACAAAAATCGCTACTAAATTAAGACGTCTCTGTCAGATGATCGGGAATCCCTCAGAGGAGCTAACCTACGGTTGCTAATGAGATTTCCCTCGGTCTAAATGAAAGTATAGAACTCAATAAATCAAATTTAGTAACTTCATTTGGACTAAGTGAATCCAACGAGGGAATCGTAAGATCCTAACCAGTGTCACTCTAATCAACATTAACATGCCCCATTATATTTAAATAACCATGACCCTTAGGGACATTTTATTTGACATCATGACTTGATACATTAGAAAAATTAAACTCGCCACAATTAGGAACTTGGAGCTAGCATTGTGGGCAACACGACCATCTTCAATATCAAAACATGTCTATACCATCTAAACCACTCCTCATAATTAAACAAAAAGCCATAAGATTTTGAGATTGCCCGCCTAGTGCGACATAAATCCTCAACTTATCTTCAGGCTTCTGTATAGCTCTGCTACACAATATAAGTCCTAACTCGTTTTAGAATTCTGAGATTATCGTTCGTCACGATGAGATTGTTGTTCGTCATGATCTAAATTCTCATATCTTTCAGGCTATTTGTGTGATCGTTTCACATGAATGTAAGTCCTAAATTAATAAAATTGGCAGGATGAAACAGTTAAATGTTTCTCCTCTAAACTGAAGCCAAACTTTTGGATAGCTTAGGAAGTCATCGGGGTTCTCCTCAGAATCTATGACATCCCCTAGTCTCTCTTCCTTTGGATTCCATAATATGTTCCAAATTTGAGACATTCCCCATTCACACCTCTTGATCTGATCTCTTTGAAAAGTCCTATCCTTTGAATTTCCTTGAAGATAATATCCCCTAATTTTTATCGAGAGTTTTCTTGAGTAACTTTGATCGTTTAAGATATAACTAACTAAAAGGGCTTGCCCTTATAGAAAGCTTTTTCGAACCCAACTTAATATAAACCCTATTTAATTTTTCATATTAATAGGGGAACTGATTAGCTTATAAATCATAAAATGATTTCGCAGACCAAACGAATGTCATATATTTCTTAGTTTATTTGAGTGAGCCTCACCCTCAAGTCCTGTGTTTATATTTTTGGATAGATACATGACTTGAGGTGTAGTGATTTTTAATTTAAACTTTGAAAGATATGAGATAAGTTTGATTTCATATTTTTTCTAAAAACTATATATATATATAT
>NW_018164583.1:299452-310126 GCF_001263595.1 Phalaenopsis equestris
ATAGTGCTGACAGTGTGGTACTTTTAATTATGGTACTTGAAGTGCCTAAACTTACCGCGGGGCAAACAGGCCATACAAAACAAGTGCACGCGCCAAGTATTAATGTTGCTAAAGAGTGTCGTGCATCGATCCCATAGGGAAACTGTAATAGATTTTTTTTCACAAAAAAGATCTCCAAATTACTAATTTAGCAAACCAAGCCTAGAATAATCCCAAAGAGAGTTTTAAAATCCTAGGGTTCTTATAAAGCAAAGTAACAGAAACACAAACAACAAACAGATTTTGTGACTCTTTTAAGATTTATGAGGTTCGTGCCTTTGTGATTCAGGAAATATGGCTATTGTGATTTTTGTAAATGTTTTCCGTAATCTAGCATGACCACGCCACACTTATAGTTTTTTTATGTGACCACATCAGTTGTTGGCATGACCATGTTGACGAGTGGGAAAATAATTTAGGAAGGAAAAGTGATAACCATCTAAAGAGATTAAAAATAATCTCATACTTGCTATAATTATACAATAGGTATTGTGTAAGGAAAAAACATTACAACATAAGGCGTAGAGGGGAGTGACCAAGAAACTAATGAATTTATAGAAGAAAATCATTGCTATCATATGAGAGATGGGTGAAATGTTTAGACATAGCATTATATTTTATGCAAGGTAAAGATAAATTAATCACCATTCTTTGTGAATAATGAGATATGTTCTCATTGTCAGTTGATGAGATGCTAGTAGTCGACAACATTTCCTACTATAAGTTGAATGCTTAGTCACAAGCACAACCAATAAAATACAGGATGTGATCCATCACCACTACTCTTGTAGAGCTCAATGGAGAATCCTTCTTTGGTTGCTCATCTCTGTTTGCTGAGACAACTTCTCTTCTTTCATTTGTAATATGTATAATCTCTAGTTGGTTGACCTCTGGAGAGGATAATTGTGGTACTTGAGATTTTCCTTAAACTGTGGCCATGCCGGTCATGGTTGCGGCCATCTGTTCCATCCTTTTCTCCAGTTGGCTAACTTGCTCATCCCTTAAGAAGATAGCCCTACGCAGCTCATCTACGGCATTCTTTTCAATAAGAGGTTGAGCCTCGCGCACAAATGCAACAGCTCTGGTTTCGATGACATGGACATCCATGAAATCTTCCTCGAGGTAATCATTGAAGTCAAAATCTTCTTCATCATCATCAATGAAAACTCCATGTTCTCGGCCTAATTCATAAATCTCAATCCTGAGCTTTTCGACCTTTTCTTAGATTTTTGATTCTTGGAATGTCTTAAGATCTAGAGGACTCTATTGGACCTCCTCCAATTGTTCCTCCATCTCGCTGGCAATTGTTACGACAATGTCAGATACTTCGGACCCTGACTTCATTCTATAATCTTGCCCTGCGGGCTTACTGGACTGTATCGATACAATAACATTGGGTATCCATACCTTTCTCTTTGACGGTGATGACTTGAGATGGAGTTTCTTAGCAGAGACATCAGCATGTCGAGGAGAAGTATGCTCCCCATGGCGCCGACTAGATACAGTATTGGGCAATCTATTCATCTTTTCCTGTGAAACTCTAGTAACATCTCTATAGTGGGTGATTGGTAGAATTCTTGGACTCAGGCGTAACTTAACTATTTGACGACCTGCGGGTCTAGTGACGGTAGAATCGGCAGTAACGGTGGCGGTATCAACTTTGCTTCCCAAGAGGAACCAGACAGGAATACGAGTAGGTAAAGCTTCAATTGACTTCTGAGAGCGTCTAGCAGATTTGACATCCTTTAAGATTTTTTTCTTCATGCGAGGGGATACTGCATGTCCCACTCGTTTAAGTCGTTCACTAACTGAACAACCATCTTTGGTAGCTAGCCGCTTGAAAACTGAACTGACTCGGGTGATAGGAGTAGACTTTTCTCTCTCCACACTATGTCCATGTAGTGACGGTAACGTAGCGGTGATCTTCTGGATACCCTCGTACCCATTGGTACCATTAAAGAGTGGAATCTACTTCCTCGCATAAGTGGATAAGTCCTCGATAATCTTGACTCGTTCTGGTGAGGATCTTCATCAACAGGTACCTCTTTAGGAGTCTGGGATTTAGTAGCCCTCCGAACCTTCCTGTTGCGGTTTCACCTTTCGGTTCGGGTTAAACTTGATCCAATTTCAAACACAAATGGCAGAAAGCCAACCCTTCAGTCGGGTCTTCAATGATCATAACTTCTCTTCCCTTAGCAGCAGAGGGAAGAACAGACTTGGTAGGTGTCAAGGCAGCAGTAGTCTTGACCTTCTTATAAGAAGACAGTTCAGGTTAAACTCGGCAGATGGCTCCTGAACCTCTAGAGCGGTGACTTTCATTACAACAAACTGGGCTTTCCCGAGAAAAAACCTCAAGATCTTCAAATCCAACTCCAAACTTGATGGTGGGAGCGACATTACGGGCATTGCGGCTCGTTGGCAGGTCGCAGAAAAAACTTTGTAGGAAAAAGTGAGCGTTGGAATTGCCATTGCAGCAACTTTAAAAGAGAAAGCTCTGGGGTTATCTATTTGGCCAATACCTCATAATCTTAGTGCGAGCACTAAAAATTAACAGAGGTCGATCTGTAGACCGGGTAAGACTTTATTTAATTTGTGGAGATTTTAAACTTTTAGTTAAAATCATTTGAAAGTAGAAAGACTTAATTAATATAAGGAGAATTAAAGAGCACACACATTATGATACAATTCAATTAAATTTGCAAATCAGCAAATCTAACTCGAAAGAGAGATGTGAAGTGTTTAGGACCCAGTGCGGGACCAACTTATCAACGCACAATGCCTAGGTGGAACTAGTCCACCAACGTACCTATTGGGGATCCAACCCCACATGAAGATTAAAAAGTCCTTAATGGCCTCCTGAACCTCTCTGTTTGAAGGTTATTTTACAGATGGTCCTGAAGTCCAAGGAGTTGACTTTACTCACCCAAGAAAGAAATGGGTAAAGTATGTCAACGGAAGAAGAGTAATTTGGTCCAAGAGAGACATGGACACATTATCAATGTGTGAAAATAAGATTCTATGATTTAAATGGAGAGAAAAGCCAGTCCCCTGTGGAGTCGCCAGAAGCTGTCGGCACTTTTTTGGTTATGGGGGAGTTGTCTGTTAGAAGCTATCGGCCGCCGGAATCGAAATCGCGTCGCCCGCTTCGGAAGGACGTGGAAGTATGAAATCAAACTGACCTCATATTTTTTATAGTTTAAAATGAAAGAGTTTAAATGAAAGAGCATTGTACCTCAAACCTAGTATCTATCCAAAAAGATAAACACAAGACTTGAGGATGAAACTCGATCAAATAAACTAAAAAATATATGATATCAATTTGGTATGCGAAACCATTTTATTTGCCGACAAGTTCCTCTATTTAACATGAAGAATTAAATAGGGTTTATATTAAGCTGGGTTCGGACAAGCTTCCTATAAGGGCAAACACCTATAACTAAATTACATCTTAGATAACCAAAGTCATCTAAGAAAACTCTCAATAAAAATAAGGAAATATTATCTTCATGTAGTTCAAAAGGATACGACTTTTCAAAGAAATCGGACAAAGAGATGTGAAAGAGGGATGACTCAAATTTGGAACATTTTGTTTTTGACATCCAAAGGAGGAAGGACTACGGGATGTCATGGATCCGGAGGAGAACCTCGGTGACTTTACAATCTATCCTATTGTTTGGCTTCAGTTTTGAGGAGAAATTATTTGAGTGTTTCATCCTGCAAATTTTATTAATTTAGGGCTTACACTCGTGTGAAACAATCACACAAATAACCTAAAATATGTGAGGATTTAGGTCATGACGAATGACAACCTCGAAATCCTAAGACGAGTTAAGGCTTAGATTGTACAACAAAGCTATACAAAAGCCTAAAGATAAGTTGAGAATTTATGTTGCACTAGACAGACAACCTCAAAATCCTATGGCTTGTTGTTTAATTCTAAGAAAAGAAATTGGTTTCGCTGGGGAAGACATATTTTCCTATTGAAGATGGTAGTGTTGCCCACCATGCTACCTCCAAGCTCCTTGTCGTGGTGAATTCAAGTTTTCTAGTGTGTCAAGTCATGATGTCAAATCAGATGTCCCTATGGTTGTAGTTCTTTAAATGTTACGGGGAATATTAAAGTTGATTAGAACGACACCGGTTAGGATCCTACAGTTCCCTTATTCTAGTACCACTATTTTCTATTGGATTCTTTTAGTTAAAATGAATTTACTAAACTCAACTTAATAAGTTCCATACTTTCATTTACACCGTAAGAAGCCTCGTTAGCAACCGCAGGTTATCTCCTCCGAGGGATTCCCGATCATTCGATCAAGACGTCTTAATGTAGTTGCAATTGTTGTTTTAATATGTTTGTGATTAAATTTTGAGTTGTCTTTTATTTTGAATGTTGTGGCGGTGAATTTTATCTTGGTTGATTTTAGTTTTGGTTTTGGTTTACGACTATCCTAGCAGTTTAAGTTTTCATGCAGGGTGGCATCATTATTTAACATACAGGTTTGTGTTTTTGTTCATACATGCAGGTGAGTAAGTACAGTAATGTACTGAAAGGTAAAGTATGGGAAACTAGAAATGCAGATAAAATAAATTACAATAAAAGCGTACCTGGATGGTCTTCCCGTCATCTTCAACTGAAACTCAAAATGCATTTAAGGGTATTTATATATTAAAAGCATTTTATCTAAAGCAGAGAAATAAGGTTCTAGTGATCTACTAAATCCTAAATCATATCTTGGTGTGCCCTCATTAATTCGATTAAGGAAGCTTTTATTAAGCAAAACATACTAAGTTTAGTTGACCTCCGGGGTATCCAAAAGGTCAAGAGAAAGAAGCAAATCCATGCTTCCCTCTCACAGCTTGGTGGAAAGACTCGAGCTCATTTAAACTTATTATGTTGCTTAATAATTCATCATGTGAATACCTCCAATGCTCAGTGAACATCGATGTTTCAATTATCCCTAAGAGTAGGGTGATTATCATTTGTCATTTAATCTGAAAACTATGTGGGTGAAAACCCTTAAAGAGACAAGTTAATGTTATTAAGACACTTTGCTAATTTTAGTTTTAACTTGGGCTTGTAGTGTTTTAAAAGTGTTCAATTTCTAGTTGTATTCACTTTCTAATCCTCACTTACCTAAATTTGATTTAGCCTAGGTCACTACTAAGCTCTTAAGACCTTGGTGGATATATTTGTAATTTTTGAAAGAAATTGAATTTTAAGTGATAGTAATTCATCATAAAAAGATTTGAAATGATTTTTGAACAAATTTGGTTATTTTAGGTGGATTTGAGAATTTTGACCAAATTTAGGGCTCCAAGGTTATCTAGGTAATTTGGGGGGATTAAGAGGCAAAAGACCAAATTGAATATTTTGGTAGAATTGGGGTACCAATCACCCTATATGAGCCATGGACCAATGAAATCCCCATTTGGGTCCTCTATGCACTGGTCTTAGCTAAACCCTAGTCTAGGGCTAGTGGGGCTTGGGGGACCATCTACATGAGTTTCCCAAAAGATCAAGGGATCAAAGTCAACAATTTTGGGTTTAGGGTTGTAAGTGATTGTGGGTGAGAGTGAGTGTAGATAAGTGTAAGTGAGTGTATTGGCTCCAGACCAACATCCAGGGTCAACCCTAAGGTCAAATAGTCTTAATGGGGACACTCCTTGAGCTCCCCCCATACAGACCCCACCTACTAAGTGCTAGATTTTAGGACCAATATGTAGAGCTTCAAGTTGAGCAAATGGGAGTTTAGAATTTCTAATGGTGAGGGTTCCTTTTATAGTTTTCTAGGAATAGTTAATAGGAAAGTATTATGGCTAGACCCTAGGCTACTAAAGAGAAAAACTAAACCTCAACTAAAAGTGAGGTCAACAAGTTTTTATCTTTTTGTTACAACATTTGGTTTTAGTTAAGACTTCTTGTTGGTTTGACAATGATTTCTGCTTTTAAACTAAAGTGTTGTTTTAATTGAGATTTGTTGTTGGTTTGACAATGATTTCTACTTTTAAACTAAAGTGTGGTTTTGTTTTCACCATGGATTCTAAGTAGTTTTTCTTAATCTTTCTTCTTAAAAGGATAAGTAATTAAATATTGGATGGAAGTTGTGGAGAGTATTGAATTTTATTGTTGGAAGAAGTTTTGATGATTTAAATCCATGTACTTCATTTACTTCTTGAGTTGGCCAATCCAGATGTTAAAATTTATTGTGAGAACATGTAGGAACCGAGCAAGTATTGTCTCAGTCAATAATTGGAAAGAATCACATGAGATTTTATGAATGAGAATGTAGTTCATATGATTGAGTGCAAATAAATAGAAAAATACTCATCGAAGCGTGTAGAGTTAGAGGACTTTAAGGTGAGAGGTTAAAGACCCCAACTTAATTTATTGTTCTAGGTTCTAATATGCAATATTATCTCCCAGGTGGAGGGAATCGAGGGAACTCTAGAGTAAGAGCTGATATCTTCCCTGCCTAGCCGATCTTCAGAACTATTCAAACTTTAAATTATCATGATAAGGAAAAAGATATTTCATATTCAGTGTTTCTTATCTTACAAAAACTCAAGTTATCTTCAAAAGTTGTTATTGTTTTGTCAAAATATCAAAAATACCAAAAAAAATTGAAATTTACTTAATGTGATAATATCTTTAGTATAAGTAATTATCTTTTTTAAATAGAAGTTTGCTACTTAATAGTGCATATTGTGAACAATCCCTATAGGTTTGATATTCGGGGCTTAATCAAAAAGTCCTATATTACCTACTAACGATACATATACTTGCATAGTATCCCACAATATATATAAATTAAAAAGTATAATTCTTATTTTTTTTAGGATCAAGTTTTTGGTGTTGTTGCAAAGTAGGAAAGATAAGTAGTGAATATAATTGCATACATTGTTATACTATTGCATTTAAATAGTCGGGATTAAAGACTTTGGGTCCAAATTTAATTCTCATTTAACTTGTTTAAATAAGAATTAAATGTGAATAAATGATAAAACTGAAGCATATTCACTAACATATTTTGCTACATCTATTCCACAAGTGACTCAAATTGAAGCACAGAGTACAAAGAACACTATATTGTGGATAATGCAAAAAAAAAAATAGAAATCTTGGATTTGTCTTTAGCTCTTAATCTTGTGTTGGTATAGGGAAGCTCAATAGATTCTTTTTATTCAATTCACCTCGAATGAAAAATTGCAAACACTCTCTTATAATAATGAAAAAAGAAATTAAAAATAAAGCTTGGGCTAGATCACTCTGGTTGAAGCTTTATCATTTTCACATTTGAGAGTTGGCCACATAAATATAATTTTTTATCATTCATTTAACACTTTTGAACTTTCTCCATTATCATTACATTTCAATGTATCAGGACCCACTCACATCATCCAAAGCATTCTCAAATAAATTTTTATATTACTTGTACTTTGTCAAAGTTTTCGGTGTTAATAACAAGAATTCACAATTAAATTCACCAAAATTATTTAGTTTCATCATTATAGAGACTTGCATATTACTTGTTTTTTTGTTAGGTTTTTTTTTTGTGAAGTGGACATCTCTATCTCCTGGGCTTCACCTATGTTCTAAGAGTTTAAATTAAAAGTTTTTTATAATGTCTGAATGTCAATGAACTTTTGTAAATAATTAGAAATGAAAATAACTTTTCATGAAAAGTCCTTATTACCATGAAGATTGTGATAAGATCCATAAAAGTTTAGTGTATGACACAACAAATTAAAATTGATTACTTAACCAAGAGGTAAGTACAAGAGCATGGATGGTATAAGACTTGAAGTAGAGTTAAAATTATCAAAGTGCTCAATTACAATTGATCTGATTTCTCCTTCTAGTATGAACACAATCTAGCTACGATAGAATCATGATATATTCTTATATATCTCAAGTCTAGAAATTAACTCTTAACAAAATTCGTAATTGAATTTCAATAAAACACTTCCCAAAAGAGATTAGATCATAATTTACATACCCACCAATCCTTAAAGGTTAAAAGCTTTTCGTACAAGTTCTATATTAATCAATCACAAAAGGAAACAAAAGGAACTAATAAACTTTTCAGGGTTTGTATGATTTTCATCTTCTCTTGGGCTCACTGCAACTCACACTCTAATTTAAAGCATCAATTTTCTAGCCAAGCAATTTTTCTCTAAAGGTTAGCCTACGACCCTCTGCTAGATTGGTCCCTATTTTCGTAGCTCACTTCCACTTTATTATTTTGTCATAATACTTTATGAAAGTCCAACACTGCTTTATGATGAGAGTTTTATCATCTTTATTTTTTTTTTTTGTCGAGCTCTCTTTCCATATCACTTATTTTTTATCTTTTCTTAAAGACATCACTTAATGTTCTTCTAAAGGTCCTTGCCTGAGAGTAAAAAATTGTCATATTATAACTTAAGCCTATATAATAACAAATGATGACCACCCTTATCCATTTGCATAATCATCTTCCAAAGTGAAAATGAGCTAACGATCAGTCTGACTAAGTAGGAAACATGTAGCACCTCATATGTCTGCTCAAACTAGTCCAAAGAGAGATCAACTTGAGCTACCAAACTATCTTTATCCATACTTATGATATACTCACTTTTATAATATAAAACTTAAGTCTTTTCAGCTGAATTTGTTTTCAGTGGAGTGACTAGCTTTATCCCTCTTGAGGGCAAGGTCACCATCAATATTTGAAGCTTCTGTGATTGTCTTTCCTTTTCACTTATGGATATACTCTTACATCCCTGATGCGGTGACCACTACTAATTTTTTCTCCCTTTGTTTAATAGCCTTCTTAGTATTCAATGCGATGGCCTTAATCATAGAAGGTTGAACTTCTTGGGCAGCATCCTTGACCACTGAGGGCTTCATATCCTTAGTTCTAGATGGTCCAACTTTATTCCTAACACTCTGTACAGCGATGTCCTCAATTGTTATTGAACTAGTCACTTTCAACTTTATGCCTAACACTCTGTACAGCGACGTCCTCAATTGTTATTGAACTAGTCACTTTGTTTTGAAAACATAAAAAAAAAACATTTTCTTGGTATAATTATGAGTTCATTGATTCCCTCCTTTTGAAGAACTACTTCAAAAGGAGATATAACAACTACGTACTTAGACATACATGAGATATTGATCATGCAACCTCCCACTTTAATCTTCACCTAATGAAATCACCAAATAATATATATATATATATATATAGTTAGGGGGATATTGCATAAAAAGAAAACTAGATGCATATTATTGTGACTTACTTTAGAAGGGGTGATCACTTGCTTGCTCTCTCCATCATAGGAAACACATCATTATCATCCTTTCGTTCACCACAAAAGTGCATTGTCGAAGAAGGCTTTAGAAAACCACTAAATAATTGTGGAATTTAGCCACCTTTGCCAAGTCAAACTAAGAAAAAAAAAGAAAAGAAAATTAATTGTAGGTTAAAATCTTTCCCATAAAGAGATAATCTAAGAAGCATTAAAAATTAGGAATGACAATCTTTAGCGATGTAAACCTCACGATTTCCTCCAAAGTGATGTGGATTTTCCTCTTACTAGAACTATATGGTCGAGGCTAAGTTCCAACCATCAACCGCTATGTGAAAGAGATAAAAGCATCCACATTCATTCCTTCACTTTGTGTTTTAGACTAAATAACATGACACTTATTTAGAGAACTGGACTTCTATGCTTTTTATAATGAAAAAGGTAAAAAACAAACCAATCAACCTGAAAACTTTCATTTTCCTCATAAATAGTACCACCATTGTGATACCCACAAGTAAATTGGCTTTCCTATAAATGATTGAAGACATTGATAAACTTGGCACAAAAAGGAAGCCAATGCCTTAACTTGAGCTAGTCATGATCGAACAAGAGCTTGTCATCATAAGTTTTATTCGAGACCTCTCTTCTTCACTGCTAATGAATCAATTAGTCTAACACAAACTCATATTGTGTCAAGTCCACCTCCTTGCCAAAAATCTTAGACATGCTTAACGTCGCCGCCTCCATGAAAGTCTTGTGATTAGCGTGAAGTATAACAACTATGGTGGAAAGAAAACAAAAGGTAGAGAGAATTGGAAAAATCATACATTTGCAAAATTCAAATAAGTCCCAAAACTTATTGCGATCAGTCGTATATATGGCCAACTTTAGTCATAATGGTTACTACCTCCATTACTAAAATATATATGACTAAAACAGTTAATTAAGTTGGATGCGCTAATCAACCAGTCGAGTTGAACGGATATATCTGTCAAATCAATTCAACCAAGTAATCTGAGCAACCCGATCAAAGGACCGGGTAGGGGAGGTTCACTCTTGAAGTCAAAAATAGAAAATGACCGAGAGTTTATTCAGTTTGCTAGAATTAGAAGGTGGTGTAAAAGTAATGTATTGTATTTGCAAAACATTAAGTAGTTTGCTTTAGTGTAAAATAATTGTAGCACTTTCAAATTTTTATGATCGGTTTGAAGAAAAATAAATCAATCTAAAATATGCGACAGGCGGGTGGTTGTGGTTTGTCCTTGTTGGGGTGGCAGGTGACACGCTGATGCTAGTGACTAAGAGATGGCATCGCAACAGAAAGCAGTTTCAAGCATGTGGAGGGGG
>NW_018164583.1:311354-324948 GCF_001263595.1 Phalaenopsis equestris
GGGGGGGGGGAGGGGGGGTGGTGCAGGCGCAACACTTTACAAAAAGAGTTATATTTGAAGTTTGCCTAAATCCAATGAATTTGAAAAACATTGAAAATGAACTAGATAATGAATTCAAAATGCATTCTAATTTTACACTATATTTGAAGCTCATTCGAACAGACGCCGATACTTTTGAAATTCTTACAAAACTAATGCATTGCACTTCTATTGCACAAACCAAATGATAGGTGTTTCAATAAACTCATCTATGAAACATTCCCGATTGTATCCATATGGTGAATTCAATATCATGCTCTCCTGATTCTGTTGAACGAACTTGCCAGCTCGCCACAACACTGATTGGGCTAGCGAATGGCCACTGAGGATGATATGTTGGAAGTATTGCAAAAGGAAAAATCTTCTCAACAAGATTGATAATTGAGATTGGGCATTATCAAAGAAATAGTTTAATGCCAACACAAGAAGAAAATAATAAAAATTGAAGGAATATCTCATGTGATTTGTGTGTAATAATGAGATTATTTGTAACATTGTAACACATGAAACAATAGACTTGTAATAAAAAGGGTTCGTTACACTAATGGAATTGATCCCAAACGTTTTACCAGGCTCCATTTTTCGGTAAAACTATTTTCGGTTAATTAGTTCTAATCCCTTATTTCTAATTATTTTCTTGGGTGTGTTGGTTGACGAACATATAAGAACTCAACTTCTATTGATTGCTCTGAATTTGTCTTTATAAAGAAGGGTGCATAAAAACATCTTAGAAAATATGATTGTATTTTCCCATAATCAAATAATATTGATTTTTTTCAAAAATATCAACCATGATGTACTCATCAATTAGCTTAATTCGTAGAAAAATTTTATATGGTTTTATGTATTCATCTACTTTTTCATAATTAACTCGGCGTTTGCATTTTTTGTTTTTTGTTCCCATCAGTTTAGTTTGAGTGATGTCATTGATGAGAACCGAAAGTTAATTCATCAATAGATAGGGAGCACGTAAGCTCACAAAACATAGGTACGCCCATCTCCGTTGTTGTTATTATTATTATTATTATTATTATTATTATTATTATATATATATATCTGTGTGTGTACATATGTATGTATTTGTATGTATGTGTGTATTTATATGCACACACACACACATACATACATGTATACATATATACATTTTTTTTTAATTAAAAGAACTGCTCCAAATTTATCCTTTAATCACACCCAATGAATAGAACGTAAAAATAGAATGAAAAGGGAGAGAGAAAGGCGAGAGGGACAGGTAGACAAATTTATGAATTAAGTATTATGGTCTTAAATTCCATTCATAAACTCCTATTACATGTAATGTTCTTCTATTTATAGAGAACTCGAATAACTCTAAAATTACACATGTCCATGACATTTTTTTTTTGTTCGTCTATCTTTTTTAGTCGGTCTTTGGTCGAGTCTACTAATTAGTTTCGAGCATCGATCGAGCTTTGCTTGATCCGCTGATCGGCCAGCCAAGTTGGTCGTCTGTCGAGTTAACCGGCTCTTAGGTGGATCTTAGTTGGTTGATTTTCTTCTTATTCTGAATATTACCATCTTACTTGGATCTCTCGACGCATGCCTAGTCCAGAGTTACCTCATATGATCAGAAATATTTCTTCGTAATACACACACACACACACACACACACACACACACACACACACACACACACACACACATTTTTAAAAATAAATAAACTAACATTTAAAAAGCAAAATAAGCGAACAACCGTTGATTGCTGAACGAAGAGCCCAGATGACTTAGTTTCTTTATAAAAATTTTAAGATCCTTTGGGTTTTCATTATTATTCTGTCTATGCTCTCTCCGTAATTCTCTTAGAGCCCGTTTGGGACAGCTTATAAGTGCGGCAATGTTTTTGAAAACGACACCTAACCATTTGATTTGTGCGTTTTTGAAAACGTTGTCTGCCGCGTTTGAGTTTTTTACACTAAACGCAGGTTGCGGGTCGACCTCTGCAAGCGGGCCGCATTTCAGGATAAGCTGTTTATTCTGAAACGCACAAGCTGCTCCAAACAGACCCTTAGGATTTGCCTTCTTATTATGCCTTAGATGCCTCTCAAACACAATTTCTTATTATTTTAAGATATTAAAACTTTATAGTTTAAAATTTATTTAAGAATTAATAAATTATTGATATTTATCTATTAGTTGCCTAAAAATACTTTTAATTTTGTCAAATTTATACTGGTTTGAAAAATACAACAAATATTTAAACAATAATTCAAAAAGTGTGTTTATAATTTTTTTGTTATTTTTTTCATTTGAATTCATTTTTTTTTTAGAAACTATTAATTTTATAAGATTTAAAATATATTAAAATCACCTTAAATTTATCAAAGACTAAAAAAAGACCTGAAATTCTTGTAAACGTGTTTTCCGCGCTTTTAATTACAAAAAAAAAATTATAATTATAAAAATTGTTTTAATTTGTAGTATCCACTTTAACAAATTTAAAGACTTTAAACATAATTTAGGGACCTTCTAAATTTATTATTATTTTTAAAGATGAAAAATAGATTATAAAATCATTTCAAATATTTAAAAGGTCCAAAAACTCGAAAAATATTTTTTTATATTTCATTTATGCTTTGTGTTTTTCTTAATTATTTAATACCTTTAAATTTGACAAAAAGATTTCATTTAATAAAACATAGATTTAATTTTTTTTTCGTTAATGTGTTCTATTTTTAAGATTTTATTTTTGTTGTTTTAGAGTTTTTAATAAATATAATATATTTCTCATTATCATAAATTGCTTAAAAAATATCACAATTTTATTATAAATATCTTAATGGTGCTTCACAGTTTATTCAATGTGGCAGGTCTATCAAACCACAATGGACTTAATGGACACAAATGGTGAGTATGATTAGGTCCTTTTTGAGATTAATGATCTAGGAAGACTACATGGGGTTTTATTCGTTCATATGAGAATGCAAATGGGAGAAAATGACATATTTGACTCCCATTAATTCTATATATTATTACATAATATTTTTAATGGTAGAGAGATTTTCCTCTACCTCTATCAATTGCTGCAATTGCGTGAATTTTAATGGAAAATTTCCCTCATTTTTTAGTTGATTTGATCAATAAAAATGCCAAATTGATCATATCAATGAGTTCGCAGTGCATTGGTACCTAAAGGCATGACCAACATCTATGTTCTCCAAATGATCACACATTAAAGTAGTCATAAGGATTCAAGTAGTTGTACTTAAGGTTGTGATTATAATGTCTAGAAGGTAGACTATCTTCCCTTGGGTCCACAGAAAGGGTGCAAAGGATGCTTATGGCCCAGTATGTTCTTGAGTACCCTCAAATCATAGCTTTAGTAACATACAAAAGAGCTAGTATACATAAAGGGCCTTGTTAGTCCCAACATTTCTTAAGAAAGCTTAAGGAATATGTTGGGAAGTACAACAAAGTGTGAACTGAGAAGAGAAGAGCTCGTCAATTCAATTTCATTGGGATCATGGTTTGATAAGTCTTACACAAAAGGAGTGATTAAGAGTGCATGGAAAATTATCGATAGTGAGAAATCCCTCTCTCTTATTTTGTATGTATCATTGATTATGAAAGAAGGGATGTTGATGAGTTTAATATTTTTATTTGTTTTTATTTTAAAAATCGTCTTTTGGTGTTTCTTAGGTTATTTATGGTTTGAGCTAATTTTTTTGTCTTAATTGGGTGGGCTAAGCTAAGTTTTATTAGGTTAAGAAAGTATTTAATGAGTATAATTTGGCTTATCTTACGTTGCATTAATATAATTATGTTCAAGATGATTTTAGATCTTCTTGAGCTAGCTTGAGCCAAGCAAGGTTGATGTAGTGTGGTTTCTTAAATCTCTTATAGGATAAGGTAATTAATTGGGTGAAGTTGTCCTAAATAAGGCTTATGGTTTTAGTTGAGCCTAAAAATAGGTCAATTGATTAATTTTAATTAGTTTTAACGAGGTTGAGTTAGGTGGGCCACGTTTGATTAAGACATATTTAGGATTACCAACTTGACTTTTGATCACTCTTAAGCTTTATAAATATTCATTTAAGTCAATTATTGGCAAATCAACTTACATGTTGGCCATTAAAGAAACATTAAGATTCTTCATGATTCACTTTACTAAGATATTATCGAAGCTCAAAATAGGGTTAATAAGTGATACCAATTTTGATTGATTGTATGCTTAACAATTGATTAATATTTGAACTATTCTAAGAAAGAAGTTGAGAAAATGACCTCCAATGGGCGTATTGCACTTAAATAAAAATACCATGTGTTCTCACAAATTGAGATAGGTGTGATTAGGTTAAGAAGGGCATGCTCCTCAAAACTTCTAAGGCTCGATAAAAGGGGTGTTTATGAATATAAGAGTATAACATACTTTAGGAAATAACATTATAAATTAAGAGTTATAAGTTGAGTAGTCATTTACCTATGTTTTAAATAACTAAAACTTTGACAAAAAAAAAACTATTTGATCCTAAAATTTGTAAGAAAATAAAAAAAATGTAACATACTCTTCTACCTATGCTCCTAATAATAAAGTAAATAAATAAATAATGATTGATATGACATAGCCCTATGTATATAATATGGTTGATCATATATGATGAGATTAATAACTTAGAGCGTAGCCTAACATAATATAAAACATTAGAAAACTGAAGATATTTAATTAGCTATGATATCTCAATGTTATATGAAAAATTCAATATATGGAGATCTAATGTATGAATAGATTTAACTAGTTATGGCAATTCTTAGAATAATCTACAATATTAAATATATAAAGAATCCAACTATCAAAGAATTTCCTGGAATAGTTTATAAGATTAAGAATATGAGGAGATCAACATAGCTATGACATAGCCTTGTATATTTTAGAAGATTAAATATATAAAGGAAGTAAATTTTCATTATATATTTTATAGTATAGAGAATAAAAAAATGAATATATCTAAATAGTAAATAGTAAGGGTATACTATAATATAATCCAAAAGATTCAAGATATATAAGATCAAAATTTATTAGGAAAATCCTACTATGGTATATAAGAGAAAAAATATATGAACAAATTTAACTAGTTAAGGCATATAATATTATGGTTTAGAAGAACGAAATCATTAAGGCATCTAACTGGCTAAGACATACTCTAACATGGCCCAAAAGAAAAATGATATAAATAGAACTAACTTGCTATGCTAAATCCTAATATGATATTATAGTTCAAAGATATAAAATGAATTAATTAGCTCAGTTATATCCTAATATGACCTTGAAGATTAAGTATATGATGTGATCAAACTAGCTAGGTCATGTCCTATTATGGTATGAATGAGTAAGGATATGCAGAGACCAAACAACTTAGGCCATATCCTAACATGGTTTATAAGATTGAAAATATAAAGATAACTAGCAAGCTAAGGCATATTTATGGGTGGCCTAAGAGATTAAAAATATGACAAAGTTTAATTGGTTATGGCACATCCTAATATGATTCTTAATATCAAAGATATGAAGGGTCCTACTAGTTACACCTTATCAAAATGTGATATAGAAGGTTAAGAGAGATAAGAAAAATTCTCACTAGGTGTTGTGTATAAACTCCATTGGTGATTTAACTTACATAAATTACAATATGAGATGAAGATAATTGTGCTCTTATTTTGACATAAATGGAATTTTGCAATATAATATGGCAAGTCAAGAATTATTTATTGAGGCTACACTAGAGAAATTATGCATCAAGTACAAAATGAAAGAAAAAACTACTTTTAAGGTTTTGAAATTATTAATATCATAAATTAAAAAAATAACTACTTTAACCAATTTGGAATTATTATTATCATAAATTAAAATTAACAAAAATATAATTTTGATCCAAAAGAAATTTATTTATTTATTTATTTATAGGGTAGTTTATGAGGAGGAAATGGATCAACACCACTATGAGTAAGCTAGAAAATTCTAATTATTTTATCATAAGCATAATCTAAGAACTAAACTAGAGCATTAATTTTAATACACACAAGGCATAACTAATTCTTTCTAGAAATTTTTAAGGCAAGAAGTACATATAGGTTATACCATCTTATTAAGAGCATTGGAATGAAATGGAATTTCATGAATAATATTTTTATTGCTATATATTATTTATGGTCTTCATTAATAGTTTATATTCTAAAGTTTATCAATTGGTATGTGCCAAGGTTATATGTTTGCTGCATTTTAACTTTTTTACAACTTTATACGAAGCTATATTTAGTCAACGCAAAATGAGATCTTTGATCTTATGGCTTCAAGTTGGACCACAATTTTTTTAGCTAAAACTTTTCGACCAACTTGATACTACTTAAGATATTGATAGGGCTGTGAGCATCTCTCATTTAAATTGTTGAGCTCTTCCAATCCAAGTTGCACATTTTTTTCCTAAGGGATTAAGTTAATAGGGAAATTCTATATAATGGAAGCTCAATCTTAATGTAAGACTTTAGCTCCAAATGAGTTGGAGTCTATATATGGTGTATTATGCACATCAGGCTTCTGCGAACTTATATTGCCAATCTCTTCAACTATTATTTAACAAATCATCTTTTAACTTTATAATGATTTTATTAAGTTTTTAGTCAAACTATTGGACATAGTTTAATAAAAGGTGGAATATTAGCAAGTAGTATTATAATGATAAAAAAAATATTTATTTTAGTACTTAGATTGTTGTAGTATTATTAAAAATAACTCGATATGATAGTTATGATGTTAACTCTAAATGATTATTGAATATGGAATCTATTCTATCTTAAGAAAGTGATTAGAGACATCAATATGTATCTATAATCCTTAGAAAATGAAGAGTAAATAAAGACAACAACTTTCATCACCAAACTCTTGGAAGGCTATGAGATAATTTCTGGATGAAGTATTTATTGTGGCTGGTGGAGCACGCCATCATAAACTTATAGTTGGCACTTTAGGTCATCATAACTTGATCTTAGAATTGGCGCTTATATAACATTGGTAAGTTGTCCCATGTGCCTTATAAGGTTCTTCTTTTTTATTACAAAAAATACACCAAAATATTTTAACTAATGATATGTTTTTAAACATTAATGAAAATAGGTAAATTGCCAAGATTACTTGTCTCACATGAAGATATATATTGTTAAAATAAAATAAAAAGGCTATGTCATTCATGTATAATACACATAAAATAAGTGAATGGAAAATGATTACCCTTAAAATACTAGATAAAAAATCTCAAAATAGATTATTTAGAAACATTTACTTTCATAGCCAAATTATTTTTAAATATTTTATAATAACTTAAAACAAAAAAATTGAATCAAGTTTTGAAATTTAAGCCTTAAATATTTTATTAAAAGTGAATTAACATGTAAGACTGCAATGCTTTGTACTTTTTATTTCTCTGTTAATTATTCTTTCTTATAGCATAGTAAGTTTTTTTTTTGCTAGGGAACACATTTAGGAGATACCTTTTTTGGATAATTGAATAGCAGAGGTTCGTCTATAGACAAGGTTAACATAAATGGCTTCTTTGCAATTGTATAATTAATTTATTTTTATTTTTCGGTTGAGCAATAAATTCAAAAAAATGATGCACCCCTAGGCATAGATGAATGTTGCCATCAAACCAACAAGAAATTAACTGAGGTTGATTGCTTTATGCCTTTTGACTTAGTTTTTTAATACAATATTTCCTTCTCCATGTATTAATTTATATCATATAAAATTTAAATTTACAAAAGATATATAGCTCCTTCATGTTTACGTTTAAAGTAGATAAGGGATCAAGTGATTTAATTATCCTTAGGATGTGAAATTGATCACTCTTTTCCGAAGGAGCACACTATGTTAGGTGTATAATATCACACTTGTTGGATTACATTTTAATCATGATTAGGTATTATAATATTCTTTTTGGTAACTAATTTTTTAATATAAATGATTGAATGGGTGAGATTTTGAGAGAAGTATGAAGTGTCTCATTCTAATTTAAATTAACATCTTTAATAATGCCTTGCTCCACAAATGTGAGCCAAATCTATTCCCAACATGACTTTGGCTACCACCTTACATGACTTTCAATAAAAGTTTCTTCTAATCCAAATGAAATTATGAAAGATCAATGTATGCTACCTGTTGACCTCATTTTTGGTTGAGGTCTAGTTTTTCCTCTTTAGTAGCTTAGGGTCTAGCCATAGAACTTTCCTGTTGACTATTCCTAGAAAACTAAAAAAGGAACCCTCAACATTAGAAATTTCAAACTCCTCTTTACTCAACTTGAAGTTCCACATAGTGGTCCTAACCTCTAGCACTTAGTAGGTGGGGTCATTATGAGGGAGCTCAAGGAGAGTTCCCATAGGACTGTTTGACCTTAGGGTTGACCCTGGGTGTTGGTCTAGAGCTAAGGTACTCACTACAATCACCTCACTCACGATCACTCAGCACCCTAAACCCAAAATTTCTTGACTTTAATCTCTTAATCCTTTGGGAGACTCATGTAGATGGTCCCCTAAACTCACTGGCCCTAGGCTAGGGTTTAGCTAAGACCAATACATAGAGGACCCAAATGAGGTTTTCATTGGTTCATAGCTCATTTATGATGGTTAGCTCCCCAATTCTACCAAAGATACCCAATTTATTCTTTTGCCCCTAAACTCCCCCATATTACCTAAGTATCCTTGAAACCCTAAATTTGGCCAAAATTCTCAAATTTACCCAAAATACCCAAATTTGTTCAAAATTCATTTCAAACCTTTTGAAAATACCCAAATTACCCAAAACCACCAAAAATTACTAAATTACCAAAATGCCCCTCCTTAGCCCAAAATTCCAAAAATTCGAAAAAATTCCAAAAATTCTCAAAACATTCAAAATATTTCCAATTTCATTTTTCTCAAGTACTACATAACCCAATTTGACTATCTTTGTCCAAAACTCCCAAGTTGCCCTTAAAAGGTCCAATCTCTCCAAATCCACCTCAAATGTCCATCAAATTGGTCCCAATTTCCACTAATTTCAATTCTAAACTAAAATTAACCTTTCATATGACCAACATAAAATCCCATCTCAATTGTCCCATGATTTGAGCCCAATTTTGATCCAAGTCAAACCCCCAATTTTGGCCCTATGGCTTAGTTCCACCAAATTGAAACAATGGCCTACTCCATTTGCCACAATTTGTGTTGAAAAACCCTCATTCTTAAACTCTTCATAACACTCCCAAAAATCAAACTTAATTTTAAATTGGCCTTGGTGAAGCCTCAATTTCATTTAATTTTAACGCAAATTCAAAAATCTCCAATTTTGTCCTAAATTGGCCATACCTCAAAATTCCACCAAATTGATTGCCTTAACCCCAAAATTGGCACCCAATTCATTTTGAAAACTCTTCATCACATTCCTATAGACCATTCTCAAAAATTAATTTGTACTTAGCCCAATCCTAGCCCAATCTAGACCAAAGCCTAGCCCAACATGCCCAAATTGACCAAAATTCCAAAATCCTTCAAATTGACCCTCCAATTGAACTCAAAATCCTTTCAATCCTTCACCAAAAATGTTCATTACAATAATCTATATCAAATTCATCAATCAATTGGGCCAATAACATGACTAGCCTAGCTCAAACCCAAGTCTTGGTCATTTGCACCCACTTGGACTCATGCACCAAAATTGACCTAGACGTGTCAAATTGGTCAAGGCAAGAACACCATAGCCATGTTTTGGACCCTATTGACCAAGCCAAAACCCATGGAACCACCGAAATGAGCCATGGACCAAGGGAAACCAAATTAAGGGATTTCATTCCATATTTGCTTAAGCCAAGGATGTTTTTGCCAAAACTAAACACCAACCCATTTAATTGTTGTGACATATTCCCCTAGCTCACCTGACCTCCTAGTCACTTCCCCTGGCCTGGTCGGCCAACCTAGTGGCCGAAAAAATTCCAATCCAAGAGCCATCTCCATGGAATCAAACCCAATTCAAACCTAGAGGCCACCTCATCCAAATTAAAAGTTAGATCCTCTCGGCCCTCCACCTAAGCAAGCATTTTCACCCCCCAATTGACCATGAAAGCCACCTTAAAGCCCATTTTATAAAAACCTCACTTCCACGGCTATGGAGTGAGTGCGAGAGTGCTAAAAATTTTTCAGAGAGAGCCCTCCAAATTACTCCTAAAGCCTCTTTGAGACCTCGTCAGGGCAACCCAACCACCAAATTGCCTTGAATCCCCTTACTGGAGTTCAATTTTTTAGCTCAAAAACTTGACTTTAGCTCAAAAACTTGACAGAGACAGGATAGAACTCTCCACACCTCTACACTTCACCAAAATCAAATTAACTCACCCACACTTTCACCACAGTGAAAGAAGGAAAAGCCCCATCAAATCCCCCTTCCACAGAGATCCCTCTCATACAGAGCCCCTAACATAGTTCTAGACCAACACCTGAAATCGAGCTTGGTCGAATTCATACCTAGGCCTTTCATCATAGCAAGAGGCTTAATCCATAGCCTCCTTGGACCTCCACGAACGTGCCGAGCACCTCTGATCGAAGCTTCCCTTCTCAGAGCAAATGCATTGAACTCCTCCTCCTCCCGAGCCTATTTTGATTCTCCATTTGATTATGCTATTTTAATTGCTTGATTACCGTATGGATGTGTTCGCCATACTCAAAAAAGCATTTAGAAACACAATACACTTAATTTGGTTAAGAAATGAGTGAGCTCTTCAGCTTTGAAAATGGAAGGTTCTTAGGCTAAGGCATTGGGGACGATGACGGGGAGCCGTCCGATCGCGCGTTTATCTCATCAACGGATGAGATCTAGCCGGAAAACACCTTCATACATGAACCGCGGGCTGAGTTAGCACTGAGGTGGATGGCGGCGTCAAATGGGAGTGTGCCGCGTGGCGTTTCAGATCTAGTCAGCACTGCGCGTTTAAATAGATAAATAGGGTATTTTCTTATTTAAATAAATATCTATAACTTCAAAAATTCATATCTTGGTGTAGAAAAATCACAAAAATAAAATAAAATTACCCTCTAGCTCATTGAATAGAGGAGAATAATGTGAAAGTAGTTTGAAATTTATTTGATGCATATTTTCTTTTTAATTAATTAAATATGATTTTGAGTCTTTTAATTCTCCATGCATGTAGACATTTCACCATGACTTGAAATTTTGGTATGTTGTTGCCTCTCTCTTAGGGAAAATCGTCTGATTTTTCCAAGTTTAGAGGACATCTCTAGACAGAGATTCATATTTTTCAAGTTTATGTCTATTGTTTTCATAAATTAATTATAATAATTAACATGTTGCTTAGAAAAAACCAAAAACTTTTGAAAAGTTTGTTATGACTAGAGAACTCTTTGGAAAATATTTCATGGGTTAAGTCATTAAGAATGCACTTAATTTTCACCAACCCTAAAACACAAAGAAAATTAATTTTGGGAAACATTTTCACAAAGAAAATTAATTTTGGGAAACACAAACATCTAAATGACTTAATTTTTTATTTTTATTGTGATTTAAAGTTCAGAGAACTCTTCATAAAATTTCAAAACATTTGGAGCTCATTTAATAACTCAAAGTAATTTTTCAAGATAAATGCTATTTTAACACTAAAATAATTTTTAATAAATAAAATATAACTTAAAAAATTATAAAAATTGGTTTTTGGAATTTTCAGTGATTAAAGAAATTTTGTAAAAATAAAATAGTAATTAAAATAAAAACTTCATTTTTAGCTTATTTCAATATTTAAACAATATTTAAATAATTAAAAATATTTAAATAATTAAAAAATGATAAAAATCACAAAAGTAATAAAATTCATGGAAATCTACTAAAATAATTAAAATATTTTCCCTAATTTTCTAAGTGAAGATATTGAATTTTAAAGCTTAAAATAATTTTTAAAGGCTAAAAATGGATTTTCACCAAAATAATTCTAAAAATTCAAAAAAAAAATTTAAAAAATGTAAAATTTATTTTTCTGGGTTCCTTGATCTCAGAGAGATTTAATAAAACTATAAAACTTAATTTTACACATTTTAAATATTTTATAATTAATAAATACTCCAAAAATAAAAATAATTCTTAAAATTAAAATATAATTCAATAAATAATGAAAATCGGCTCCAATGCGTCTCTAGTTGAAGTCTATCTGCAATAAAAGTTTCAAGGGATTAGGTATTTTCTTCGTCAAGTTATGGAATTTTCTTTAAAAAAACTTATTTTTGCACTAAAATAAATATGTAAATTAAATTAAACTTTGAAAAAAATTATATTTTCTCCTCTGATCTCTTAATTGACCCATAAGTGAAGTAGTATAAAAATTCCCAACTCATTTGAATTAAATTTGATTAATTATGAAGTGATAAGGCCTTAGGGGCAAAAGTGTAATTTTGGAAATTTGGCCTTAATTAACTTTTAGGCTTAATTCAAGGAGGGAAAATGGTAACCTCTGATTTTAACTAACTTATTTGGATGATTGAAACACAAGGTAGTAATTGGTAGAAATCAATCTCACTTTTCTTAATTAATAGGATAAATTTGCAATTTCTTTAAATTATAAAAATTTGGAAGTCTAGTTAATTAAATGATCCCAGGCTTAGAGGTATGACTTTGGAAGTTGATAACTCACTAATTTAATACCCCTATTTAATGATTCAAATTACTTTTTAAAATTTTGATAATGAACCATCATCACCTAAAAATTCAATCTTTTTCAAAATTAAGACATCTATCAAAAGTCTAAAGGGCTTAGTAGTGACCTAAGCTAAATCAAATCTGATTAAATGAGGATTAGAAAAGTAAATATAATTAAAAATTGAACACCTTTAAAACACTACAAGCCCAAATTAAAAAGTTGGCGAAGTGTAGTGATAACATGAACTTGCCCCTTTAAGGGTCTTCACCCACATAATTCTCAAATTAAATTATAAATAATAATTACCCTACTCTTAGGGATAATTGAAACATCAATGTTCACTAAGCATTGAAGGTATTTAGAGGATGGATTATTAAGCAACATAATAAGATTAAATGAGCTCGAGACATTTCACCAGGTAGTGAGAGGGAAGCATGGACCTGCTTTTTCCTCTAGACTTGTTGGATACCTCAGAGGTCCACTAAACTTAATATATTTTGCTTAATAAAAATCATCCTTAATCAAACTAATAGGAACCCACCAAGATATGACCTACGTTTAGGTTGGTCACCAAAACCTCACTTTTCCGCTTTACATAAAATGCTCTAACATGCATTTTGAGTTTCAAGTGGTGCAACGAGAAGACTTGCCAGGAACGCTTTTATAGTTTACAACATTATCTTTTCTTAAGCTTTCCACATTGTGCTTACTTACCTGCATGTATGAACAAAACACAAACTTGCATGCTAAACAATGATGTCACCCAGCATGAAAACTAAAACTATCATGATAGCCACAAAACCAAAACCAAAACAAAAACTAAAATCAATCAAGATAAAAATCACCTCCACAATATT
>NW_018164583.1:325009-332073 GCF_001263595.1 Phalaenopsis equestris
TCTCTATCGGATGATCGGGAATCCCTCGGAGGAGGTAACCTATGGTTGCTAACGAGGCTTCCCACGGTCTAAATGAAAGTATGAAACTCATTAAGTTGAGTTTAGTAAATTCATTTAGACTAAGTGAATCTAATAGAAAATGGTGGTGTCGGAACGAGGGAACCGTAGGATCCTAACCGGTGTCGCTCTAATCCACTTTAACATCGCCCAGGGGCTTGCCCTTACAGGAAACTCGTCTGAACCAAGTTTAAAATAAATCCTATTTAATTCTTCATATTAAATAGGGGAAATTGTCAACAAATGAAACTGTTTCGCAGACCAAACAGACGTCATATATTTTTCAGTTTATTTGATTAAGTATCATCCTTAAGTCTTGTGTTTATCCTTCGGGATAGATACAGGATTTGAGGTACAGCGCTCTTTCATTTAAACAATGAAAAATATGAGGTCAGTTTGATTTCATATTTTTCTAAACTTAAATCTATATGTAAATTAAAATGTCCTCTGAAGCGGGCGACGAGATTTTGATTCCGGTGACCGACAGCTTCTTACGGGCAACTCCTCCAACCAAAAATAGTGCTGACACTACCCATTCATCTATGAGCAAAGGAATCAAGTTCTATGTTTACACATATTTCTAGTTATTTCTTGCAATAAAGACATGTTCATCGATAATGCATGTAAGTTTTAGTCTTTATACATCAATCTTTTTCTTATAATGATGCTAGTTTCATATTTTTCACTATGCTTTGTTATTACATGAAAATTTCTATTCTCTTCCTATTCTTTCAAGATATCCTTTTAAACAAGAAGACTTCAATAGATACATTGCATTCATATTATTGAGACTAATGAAATGAGGATAGAAATAATGAATGTAAATCATCTTTAGCAAAAGAAGGAATAAAATTAAGACTAATAGATTATTTTGATTAGGCTAGTGAGGTGTATTGCATTTAATATATAAGACTTTGACTTTTTTTATCTAATTGGTAAGAGAAAAACAAATGCAATATAAATTTCAAAATTTTTGAAATGTACCCCTTAGTATTTTGGTTTTTATTTCATTTTGTACTTTTGAGAAAAGTAGATGCTGGCATCCATTTTTAATGTCATGCACACTGTACATCTTTCTGAGTGATAAAAGATCACACTGCATTCTTAAGGAATATCCTATTGCCCAAGGAGTCCATAAAGCCTTCAACGAGCACACGTTGAACCAGATTAAGGAGTTCATCCCGTCCTGATCCCCATATGGAAACGTCTACTGTTGTTTGGCATTGGTCTCTTAATATAGGGAGAGCTCAACAACTATTCTGATGTTTGGAGGTTGTATTTTAGTCATTTAATACTTCTTGTGTCTCGAACAGACCATAAAACCATCTTGATGGGAGTCCAAAGTTCAAAAGAGCTTAAGGGTCCAACGTGACCTCGCTTAGAACTAGTGAGGCCATGTCTAGCTCTTGGTGTGGCCACACCGAGAATCTAGCATGATCACACCCATGCTTTAAAGGGCAGTGACACTCTACATAGGAGTGTGACACAACCAAAGTTCAGTGTGACCATGTTAGCAAACAGAGAGGCTGATGTAATTACACTACCTCTCGAGCGTGGCCATTCCCAAATCCCACCTGTTACACATTTAAGGTGGCATGGCCAAGCTCAATAATTGGCATGACCATGCCAGTTTGCCTAGATTGTGCTGTTTCGAGCAGCAATCCCTGGAAATCCGCCATTAACGTTGGAGAACCCATTTTTTAACAAGTTCTTAATCCTAAAATGGTATGGGGATGGATCCTAGTTCAAACTTCAAAAAATGGGTTATCCAACATTAATGGCAGATTTTCAGGGAATGATGTCCTGGAAATCCTAACGACTATACTAAGGTTCTAAGGCGAATTTCATTGAATTTCTAACGACTATACTAAGGTCCTAAATCCTAGATTACGCTGCTTCAAGCAGCAGTCCCTGGAAATGCTAACGACTGTACTAAGGTTCTAAGGGCTCTAACATCTATTACATGAAAATTTCTATGCTCTTCCTATTCTTTCAAGCTATCCTTTTAAACAAGAAGACTTCAATAAATACATTGCATTCATATTATTGAGACTAAGGAAATGAGGATAAAAATAATGAATGTAAATCATCTTTAGCAAAAGAAGGAATAAAATTAAGACTAATAGATTATTTTGATTAGGCTAGTGAGGTGTATTGCATTTAATATATAAGACTTTGACTTTTTTTATCTAATTGGTAAGAGAAAAACAAATGCAATATAAATTTCAAAATTTTTGAAATGTACCCCTTAGTATTTTGGTTTTTATTTCATTTTGTACTTTTGAGAAAAGTAGATGCTGGCATCCATTTTTAATGTCATGCACACTGTACATCTTTCTGAGTGATAAAAGATCACACTGCATTCTTAAGGAATATCCTATTGCCCAAGGAGTCCATAAAGCCTTCAACGAGCACACGTTGAACCAGATTAAGGAGTTCATCCCGTCCTGATCCCCATATGGAAACGTCTACTGTTGTTTGGCATTGGTCTCTTAATATAGGGAGAGCTCAACAACTATTCTGATGTTTGGAGGTTGTATTTTAGTCATTTAATACTTCTTGTGTCTCGAACAGACCATAAAACCATCTTGATGGGAGTCCAAAGTTCAAAAGAGCTTAAGGGTCCAACGTGACCTCGCTTAGAACTAGCGAGGCCATGTCTAGCTCTTGGTGTGGCCACACCCAGAATCTAGCATGATCACACCCATGCTCTAAAGGGCAGTGACACTCTACATAGGAGTGTGACACAACCAAAGTTCAGTGTGACCATGTTAGCAAACAGAGAGGCTGATGTAATTACACTACCTCTCGAGCGTGGCCATTCCCAAATCCCACCTGTTACACATTTAAGGTGGCATGGCCAAGCTCAATAATTGGCATGACCATGCCAGTTTGCCTAGATTGTGCTGTTTCGAGCAGCAATCCCTGGAAATCCGCCATTAACGTTGGAGAACCCATTTTTTAACAAGTTCTTAATCCTAAAATGGTATGGGGATGGATCCTAGTTCAAACTTCAAAAAATGGGTTATCCAACATTAATGGCAGATTTTCAGGGAATGATGTCCTGGAAATCCTAACGACTATACTAAGGTTCTAAGGCGAATTTCATTGAATTTCTAACGACTATACTAAGGTCCTAAATCCTAGATTACGCTGCTTCAAGCAGCAGTCCCTGGAAATGCTAACGACTGTACTAAGGTTCTAAGGGCTCTAACATATGTCACCTCGCATGTATAGACTCATATTTAATTGTCTGTTATACTTAAAAAATTGTACAATTAGCAAAATAGGCTATATGTAAAGAAAACACTTTTAAAAATCATTTTTGGTGAAAAATATAAGATCCCTTGGATCTTTAGGAAGGGACCGGTTTTGGTGATCCCGTCAAAGCCATATGGTACATTTTACCCATGCACTGCATATGCACTTAGATACTGTGACTAGGACACTTTTTGTTAAATGGTGTGTTAGGTAAGGACTATGATACTTAGATATAATTTTTGATGTCATGACTGTTGTTCTTTGTTGTCTTATTCCTTAGTCAAACAACTTTTGATTGATCCTTTGTGTGCTTACTAAAGTTTGAGATTTGCGCGCTAATATATATAGAAGTGGTCTTCTTGCAGCGAGTCATGCCTAAAATAAATAAAAATGGAGGATTAAATAATGATTTAAATGCTAAAACTTTCGATAAGTGTTGTTAATGCTCTCGTCCTGCCAGACATGGCTCATTATGCATTGCACGAATAAAACTCATGCGAACCTCTTCTGCATTTTGAGACTTTTTTGGACTCCCTCATGTATTTTTAATGTCCTTAGGGTGTCTGTACCAGAAAAAAGGTATAAGCACGGGTTCTGAAACGTTAAATGCACTGAGCCAAATGACGGGGACCAGGCGCAGCGACTCATATCTCGTACCTTAATTCCGATTTTTTATTATGTACAGAATTAAGACTGAACATATATATATGTGAATTCTGACAACTTATTTTGCTTTCTGGGATATGTTGTCGACCCAACAGCACCGACCTTTTATATATTTTCTTGGCTTGATTTACAATTGCGCAACGTGCCTCTGATTTTCTCTTTTTTTATTGTGGTTTGTTTGAGCTCATACAAAAAAAAAAACAATATTGGCTCATTAAGGACCAAAATATACATTTTCAAAAAATTCTAATAAAAAAAAATTTAAGATTAAAAATTACAACTTTAAAATGAGTAATTTAATTTCTACTTTACTTTCTTGCATGGCCTTTGAGCCAGTTTTAAGACAGGTTGCATAGCATGGCAATCACTAAAGCCATCCCTAGTAGAGCCTCCACACATAAGCTAATTTGTATATATTGCATCACGTTGCATGTCTTGAGGAAGAGTCTCCATGCTTTTTCAATCGACTAAGTCAAGCATAAAATTTCTACCTAAGAGGTTGTCTAGCACAACTAGGGTGTTAGGGACATCATCGACCCAAACGGGGAATAAGTCTTTTGTGGGGCGGTTTCGGATGTGTAGCCAAACCCCCTTTCTCTTTTCACTCCTATGTCATCTTCATCATTTAATTTGACGAGAATAAGTTTCACCTTTACTTATTCCACTTCTTAGAGAGTCATAAGAAATTATATGATTATTTTCTCTGACCTTAGGGCTACCGAGACTCTCTTGGATGACACAATTCATATATTGTTGACAAGGGGTCTCTGATCAGTTTGGGTTAACTACCTTCACGGCCACATAGACTTATGATCACCATAGCTTGGGATGACAGATCCAGGTAGTCTAACTTAGCTACCTCTACCTATTTAGGGATACCTCCCCTTCTTGTTAACACCTCTTTTGAGCTCTATTGATTCCTTTAAAAAATCGTTGATATCGTTTTGTGGGTCCTGCATGCCTAGGCACCACCATTGAGTCACCGTGTGCCCTATGCCTCAGTATATGCACCGAAATCCTCTATATTATATCGTCTGAAATGATTTAAATCCATTAGTCTCCTAAATAACCAATCCTCTATATTATATCGTTTGAAATCCTCTATATTATATCGTTTGAAATGATTTAAATCCATTAGTCTCCTAAATAACCAGATATCAAAAATAATGTAAGAAATGCTCTTTTTATCGAAAGTATTATTGAGCATCCCTCAAGATGTAATTAACCAAAGGAAAACACTTCTTTGAGAGTTGCACTTGACCCAAAACAAGCACAAAAATTTGATTCTTTGATTATGGGTTGTTTTCATAGGGTTCTCTCCGCGGATATGTTTCCAATGAATTTTTGATTCGATCTAGTTTCAGACATACATTTTTGGGCTATCGCGTGAAGGTTACCTTGTGAATGTCTTCACGTTCTTTTTAAATTGTTTGTCTATTTTGTGTCATATTTTCTTTCTTTTCGATTTCTATCTTTCTTGAATCATCCCCGTGATTCAAAACAGATATTTATTTGGAAAGGAAATTATATGATAATGATAAGAGAAGCTTGCGACTTCAAAAGCTGCGAAAAAAAAGGGAAAACAGTAGAATTTTTCAAATTTATGTGATTTCCATTTCTCTGCATTGGTGAAGTGCTACTTGCTATAAAGCTCTCATCCTTGTGCATTTTAGCACCAACAAATTGCTCTCTTAGCATGTTTTTCCTAACCTTTATGACATCCAATGAGCATCACACATGCATTGAATTTCCTTGCTCAAGATTGCAAAGTTTAGTTAACCCCTAGTCAATTGCATCCAACAAAGTCCTAGCTCCGATACTCACATCAAAGCTCCTCCCAAACCATCTTGGTCACAAGTGACCAAAACTAGCATCCATTGACATTGTTGCAAAATACAACATTGCCATGCCCTAACTTTTGCATTCAAATATTTGAAATTGTATGCTTCCAAACCATATATAAACCAATCATATATGAACTTCGAAAATTTAAAACGCATTTATTCTATTTTATACTATATTTAAAATACATCCGAATTCTAAATACACATAAACAAATTTCCCCAAGCAAAAGTTTTCAACACATTGATCATGAAATGGTTAAGATGTAGTTTGCATATTGAGATATATATGATTTACTAAAATTCAACTTGATTTCCCAATTGCCCCCTTCATTAGATTAAATGACAAATATATTGATAATATATACAAATAATTCTCATAAAATTTAAAGATGAAAAATAATTTTTTTTCAAAAATTTCAAACTCAACATGAAAGTTATAAATTCATGCAATATTTAAAAGTCTTCTAACAAACTATAAATCTAATTAATAAAATTGCCTATACTATTTAACAAATAATGTTGGACATTAGAATATTTGGACTTATAAATAGTATAATAAGTCCAAGAGAAATCAAAGGAGGTTTTGCATGTCAAACTCCACGCTTAGAAACCCATGAGTTTCCAAAAGAAACATAGAATAGAAAGAAAAAAAGATAATATTAAAAATGACGAAATTTGGAGCATGCTTAGTGAGTCATAACTAAACCATCATTTAATTACACCTAACCGTGTCCTCCTTAAGGCTATGCATTAAGCATTAATTCCCTAATTATTTTTTAATTAGCACTTGCAATAATCAAAGTTCATTAAAGAAGGATGTAAGGGTTAATCTCTGTTTGAAAAGTTGATTAAACTTAAAAAAATAACGAGGATTAGAAGACAATTAGTGATTTGTTGACCTATGAGCAATGGGATTTTCAAACGATAAGAATATTATTATCTTAAATAATGTTGTTAAGAGTTTGGTCAATCCAAGAAATAGCTTTAATCATGAGGATGTTGAATAATTCGGTTTTCTAGAGCAATAATGTGTAGGGCTGTCAAAACGGCTCGTTGTTCACGAACAGCTCGTGTTCGACTTGTTAAGAAGCTCGTGTTCGGCTCGTTTGCTAAGAACGAGCCGAACACGAACAACGCGAATAAATATTTGTTTGTTCGTGTTCAGCTCCTTTTGGCTCAAAATACTACTAATCAATTATATTAAATTTTTCAAAAGTACTACTCATCAAATATATA
>NW_018164583.1:332173-333159 GCF_001263595.1 Phalaenopsis equestris
TGCGCCTCTTAAAACCCTCTAGAAAGATGAAAAATTGTTGGTTTAATTTTTGTTTTTTGAGCTTTTGGGGAAAGGATGGAAATGGTATCTCTTTCACTATCCTAGGAGGTGAGAATCTTGTTTTTAATTATAGGATGAGACCTTCACTCAATCTTTTAGAATCAAGATTTATCTTTACATGTTAACTCTCCTTCCATGTAATTTCTTCCCACTCTATCTTCATCCTCATTTCGATGACTTTACACTACTCTTTATTCTGATCTCATGGAATAGTTTCATGTTACTAGGGAGCATCCCTTAGGGTCTTTTACTTAATGAATAAGCTAACTGACCAAGTTTACTCTTCATGCTCTTATGGATGCATCTTGACTTTGTAGTTGGTTCCCAATATACAATGAAATCTTATCTAAGGATGGTGTCTTATCCTTGAAGTAAAATTGACAGTGAATCTAGGTGAGTTATTCTCTTTTGGGTTATATTTTTCTGGGTGTTCAATTTGATGTAGGGTTTGATTTGGTATTCCCCAACTATTGGTTTCCTACACATAGATTGTTATTGTTCCATTTGAAATTTAGGTGATTTTTTCAACCTCGATTGTAGGTAATTGAATGTGGATTGTTGAACTGATTTTCTATGATATTCAAGGTCTCTAAGGCAAAACTATTATAATTTTATATTAGTCATATTTCATCCCATCAGTGGGTAGGGATCCTGACACTTAATTCATTCTAATTTTTTTTACTTCCTAAAGATGGCCGCAACCCGTGAGTCTAAAATAGTTAAAATACCATTCTCATGTGGACTAGCTATTTTCATCGGAGTGACTCTCTTGAAGGCCAATAAAATTATTTATGATCATTTTCTTAATTATTTCATCCTCAATGTAGTGCCTATGATCAACCTTACGATTCCCACTAGCCCATTGTAAAAGATTTGCATAATCAGCCAGTCTCGTAAGGCATTGTGTGGGCACTTTCTAAGTAGTA
>NW_018164584.1:0-14685 GCF_001263595.1 Phalaenopsis equestris
AGGATGAGTTATGGTAAGGTTCATTTGACCATACCTAGCTCAATGAGTAAAGAGAAGAGTTTTGAGTTTCTAATGATGATTGTACATTTTCTAGTTTTCTAAGACTAGTCAGTGGGAAAGTCCTATGGCCTATGGCTAGACCTAGGCTACTAAAGAAATTTCTAGACCTCAACCAAAAGTGAGGTCAACATCTGATAAGAACTTTCATGGGATGACTGTGTACGGTATTGATAAGGAGGTTGATAACTTTTTTGTGGTTGTTCAACCTTTATTTCCAATGGTTGCTTACCCTTGTCAATAGACGCAACAATACCGGACTCTTCCTCGAAGACTTTTGCAGGTCTCTATTTTTGAATTTTTTCAATAAAACCAAGTTGTTAGCTTCCTCTTGAAGACTCTCAGCTTTGCTGAGAAATTTTTCAAAAGTTTTAATCGTGAACCCCTTAAGGAGGAAAGCAACTGGATCATGAATACTTTTTAACAGGATTTCAATCGCATGTTGTTCTTAAAGTTGTGGTTCGCATTTCATGCTTAAATTCCTCCAGCGCAGAATGTAATCTACTAAATTTTCATCTATTCTTTTTTTCTCGATCACTAAATCACCTACCATGATATGGTGTCGAGCCCTAGGAAATTACTTGATGAAGAGATCTTCTAAATCTGTGAACGTCCTGACAGAACCATTCGACAATTCCACATAACAATCAAATGCTACTCATGATAGACTACTGACAAACTGTCAGAAAAGTAGAGCATCATTCCATTCTGCATTGCAAAAACTGGCACAAAAATGTACCACATGCTGTCGAGGGTTTCCTATTCCATCAAAACTTTTAAATAGAGGTGGTACAAAACCCTTGGGATATTTCACGTTATCAAATTCTTCAAGATATAGTCTACCCCTTAGAATTTATGCACCGCCTTTAGACTCTGTCAAGGTTTCTTTCACCTACTATTCTGTCATACTTTTAATGTCCTTCTATGGTATCGAATATGGACATGATCTTTCTTACATTGCTCTTCTTTATTAATAGAAGTAGCCTCCTTTTTATTGTCATCGATCTGTACAACATCCGGTTGGTTAACCTCAACAGTTTTATTTTTGGAGATTGTGGCTGACTTTATAAGGTCATAATAGCATTCATCATTGCTTCCATTTTTTCCTTCATGTATTCCATTTGCTCATCTTTTTGCTGAACAATCTTCTGCAATATTTCAACAGCACTCTCCTCTCCTGGTGCCTCTCATAAGAATGAAGATGCTCTTGTTTCCACGACATTTATCTCGCCGACAAAATCCTCATTAATATAATCAGTCAAATCCTCTTCATCATCCAATTCATCTTTCCTTTCCTCAAAAAACTATTTATTATCCTTTTTGAACTTTTCAAACTTTATTTCAATTGGCTCTTTTTTAGAAACCTCAGGGTCAGTCTGTGACAACAGACAAGTAGCACTTTCAACGACAAGTGTAGTGGGAAACACATCACATGGGGAATTTTCCCCGAAATTCTCCATCATGGGCTCCTCTGTATATGTTGGTTCAATGACCTTAGGTCGCCACATCATCTTCTCATATACAAATATCTTGGGATTGACAAATATCTTGGGATCAAGTGACTTGTTGGTGATATCCATATGCTGAGAATCGATGGGCTCCCTAATGTCTGAACCAGACACATCAATAGGTAATCTCTTACTATTCCTTGACCTTTCTGACCACAGTAAGGGCTTATCATATACCCTAGATACACTTATTCTCTATCTAAGATGGGATTTAATGGGTTTTCATCCCTTAAAATTTGGGGAAAGAAAGGCAGTAGAAGTGATAGCAATAGAAATAGGAGGAACACGGGCTCCCAAATGTTGATTGACTGGAATTCTGGGTAGTAGTGGAGTAGTAGTGGCAGAAGCGAGATCAAGATGGAAATCATCTGAATGAACTCTCCGAGAGGTTTGTAAAAGAAAACCTTTTCCTATTCTCACAAATCTCCTTGTAGGTTCTGAAACAAACTTATCATCCTTCAGTATCTGTCTCCTCATCTGGGGTGACACAACACACCCGATTCTATTGAGGATTTAAGTAACAGAACATCTTTCTTTGTTTTTCAGCTTCTCGAAGACCATACAAACTCGCATTAACGATACAAATCCTTTAGTCTTTACATGGTTAATGCGAAGGTAGAATTTAGACAGTGTAGCAGCAATCCTTTGAACGTCCTCTTCATCAAAAGCGGCGGGCAGTGAATGAAACCAGCTCCCTCTTAAGAGAGGGGAGGTCTCATGTAATTCAATTTCTTCATCTTCATCCAAAGAAATCAAGGCAACAACCTGGACAGCTTTCACTTTCTTGATCTTAGCTATCTTTGATTTTTGTTCCTTCTCTGAGTCCTGGTCTGAGGTACAGACCGCGAACTGGACCCTACTTCAAACACAGAAGGCGTTGTCAAAAAATTCGAACCATCCACAATGACAAACACATCATCTACCTGAATCTCCTTCCCTTTAAGTTGAGTGGGGAAGGTGACAGATGCAGTAACTAGAGCGATGGGGGTAGTAACAGTTGTTTCCAAGGTATTCTTAACAATTTTAGCGATCTTTGCAACAATAGCAATGTCCTTCTTAGTTGATACCCTTTTCAAAGGTAGGAACTCATGGGTCGACTTCAGGTTAAATTCCACTATGGGTTCCACAATTTTTGGAGTTTAGTTTCTCAGTACAGCGATGGTAACATCTCCAAACTTAATGTCAGTATTATCAAACCCTTGCCCGAAGCGAATAACGCCTCTATCAGGCAGCTCATTCTTTTCACGGCCAAGTTCGTTCCAGTGTTAAAGGAGAAGATCAACTTTGGTGTAGCCATTTTTTGTAATTTCAATTTTTTTAGAAAATAGACTCACAATGTTTACGGCCATGGTTGCAACTATTTAGGATGAATATCTTGAATCAAACAAAATCATATAACTGGGCGTCTCTTTTGAGACTTATCCAAAAAAATCTCCTTATATATATATATATACATCTTAAACTTTATTTATAGGTTTTAAATAATCGAATTAAAATATCATAAATAAAGGAAATAATAGGATGTGTAGGACATGTGTTTCTGATTTAAAGAGAAAGCTTCTCGTATCAAATTCACTCTTACAAATTGTCTCCTAACATATCACACCTATTAGGAGTCCATCCTGTTTAAAATTTAAAGATTCCAGAACCATTCTGTTTATGGGTGATTAAATAGTGGCTCTAGAATCAAGGGAGTTGACAATACTTACTCAAGGAAGAAATGAGCGAAGTACATCAACGGAAGATTGATAGCCTAACCCACTAGGGATAAGGATACACTCTCAATGTGTAAAAACAAAATCTCATAATCAAAATTGAGAGAGGAATTAGTCGCCGGTGGAGTCGCCAAAAATTGTCGGCCATTTTAATTTTGGTTTTAAAAAATATAGAAAAATATGAAAATAGTTTTAATATAAATATTATGTTAGAAAATAACATTTTGATTTAAAAATAGGTGAGACCAAACGAGTCTCACATTTTGAATAGTTTGGGTGACTAAGCACGATACCACAAGTCATACACTTATCCCGAAGAACAAACATATCACCTGTAGTATGCTCAATCACCTAAACCAAAGAATTTGTGACATCCATTTGGTTTGCGAAATATTTTATATGAGGCCAACATATTCCCCTATCTAATACACAGATTAGATAGGGTTTAGATTAATCTGGGTTCTTAATTACCTATAGAGGAAATCCTCAATAGTTAATTACATTTTAGACAACCGAAGTCACCTAAGAAAACTCTCGATTAAGATAAGGGTTTTGTCTTCAAGAATTCAACGTTTAGGTATTCATGATTGCTTGTAAGAAAAAGTCAGGTGGGATGGGTTCAAGTAAGATCGGTTATTTTCTGAATCCAAAGGAGCATGTAGTAGGAGATGTCGAAGATACCAAATAAGATTTAAGGACATCTCAAACTAATCCATGATTTGGCTTTACATCTTTGAAAGGGAAATTAAGTGATATTTCAGCCCTGCAAATTATTTAGATATTCAGAACTTCTGTCTGCATATCATGTGCAAATAGCCTGAGAAAATAGGAGGATTTATGTCGTGTCAAACGACAACCTTGGAAGCCTAAAAAGTTTAGGACTTATATCATGTGATATGAAATCGTAGAATAAAAGATAATGTGAGTATTTACATTGTACTAAACGAACAACCTCGACGTCCTATAGGTATGTTATTTAAATCTATCGAAACTCAGTTGAAGTTCTTTCTGCCACCATCTGTCGTAGTCCCGATTGCTTCCTGGAGATGAATCACCAATCGATAACATCGTCGTCTTAATCCAAGAAAAAGGGATAAAGGAAATCGAAAACCATGCCTCAAACGGCTTATCCTAAGGTGTTATACAAATATACTAGAAAGGTAGTAACTAAAGCATGATAACTAGTAAATGTATACAGTACAATAAAGAACAGACAAAAAGACTATGTACTAAAGTGCGGTAAGAAAAATGCATGGGATATGTAGCGAAGTATAGTACAGTGCAGATAAAAAAAGAAATATGCAGAAAATAATGTGCGACAATTAAATAAATAAAAGTGTACCTAATCAAATTCTGCTAAAGCTTCAAAACAGAATGCAATTGTATAATATAAATGGGTTAGGTAAACATTTACATATTATAAAAGAAAAGTTAAATGATGAGCATATAAAAGTCTCAAGATGGGATATTAGATTTCAATTTGGGAAGAGGCTCAGACTAGACCTCTTTTTAATCCCTCGATCCCCCAGCCCCCAGGCTACTGATATATTGAAGTCAACCTATCAACATCAACTAGAGGTCACCAACAAATCACCTCTATAGTCAGGCAGCCCTATACCCTATCGTTTAGGGAATATGTGAATGGAGTAGTATCTGAACTCATCAAAGTGTAGTGCACCTATACGTGATATATAGTATATGAACTCATTGAAGTGTAGTGCACCTATACTTGATATGTAGTATCTATCGTGCAGGGTGTAGAGTGTGGTGTTTATTCTATAATACTTGAGGTGTATTATGATATTCATGGTGTAATGCATGAGCTTGTCAAAATATATGATGTATCTCTTATGTGGTGTATGAAATGTATAGTACATGAGGGTATATTGTGTATGAAAGACATAGTGTGTGAAAGAGATGGTGTATGAAATGTGTAGTGTGTATGTGAGTGTTAACAGGTATATCTATAGATATTGGTCAGTGCATAATGTTTATGATGTGGTACTTATCATTATGTGAGTGTAGTACTCGTGGAATGGTTTTTTGTTTATCTGTTATTTCTAAGTACTATTTCCTAAATCATTTGGTGAGAGTTAAGGCTACTGGCAAATTAAGAAAGTGAAAGAGCATCATTGCCTATTACCTCTCGTCTCGAACTAATAGACCACCTCGATATTTCATATGCTCATCTAATGAAATTTTAGAATTTCTTTTTATAACAAAGAATTGAAAGAAACATATGAATATCATTTGCTTCTTGGAAAGTAATAGGAATCGAATCTGACAATGGAGTTAAAGCATATATTATTGAATGAAATACAATTCATCATAGAATGTAAAATCCATAGCATATCAAATGAACTTAAGCTCAGCAAAGCAACTAAACCCGTGCCTATAAAGACCCATAATTGAACTATATGATTGTTAAACTAAAGAACAGGACTAAGTTATCATCAAAAGCCAAAACCTAGCTATTACAAAGCATAGAATTGAACCGAGCCATCACCAAAAGCTCAAAATTAAAATACTGTGAAATACTGCAAGGCTTACTACTGAACTGAGCCATCACCAAAAGCTTAAAACTAAAATACTATGAAGCTTACAACTGAACCGATAATAAACAGAATTGTTCTCAGCAAGGAACAAAACTCATGTTCCAAACAATCATTCGAATCCAATATATGAGCCTTCAAAGTATACTTTCAAATAGAAGTAGTTGGGGACATAAAAACAACCCCAAATAATTGTTCAAAACCTGTATATAGATCTCCAAAAATGTTTCGAATGGAGTGGCCAGAGGCACAAAACCAGCCCAAAAAAAATCGTTCAAAATCGGCATATAAACCTTTCACAAATATTTCTAATGGGGCAGCTAGAGGCACAAATCATCGCTCTTAAATAACTTTCAAAGCCAAAATACCATTTCCCAACTTATTTTTGAAACATGCAGCAAGGGAAGCTAAGAACCATGGCTTCCAAATATTATTTTAAAACCAAGATACAATTTCCAGTAAAGATACGATTTCCAGTGTATTTATTCAAATAGGAGAATCAAGAAGTACAAAAATAAGCTTCAAAATAAATTTTCAAAATCCAACAATAAATCTCCAATATTCATGTGAATAGGGGCAATAAGAAACGCCGAAACCTGACCCCTAAATTGACCTCTCAAATTAAAGGAAAAGAGTTTCCAACATATGCTCGAACAAGATAATAAGAAAGAGCAAAAGTACAGCTTCAAACTAATATTTAAAACCCAAGAGAAACCTCCAATAGATGTATTTCAATAAGGCAATAAGAAAACGAGATAATCAACCTGAAATCTTCATCTAGAATTTAAAAGATAATTTTCAACATAATTTCAATTAAAGCAACAAAGGAACAAAGTAATTAGCCCCAAATCTTCACCAAGAACTCAAAAAGGGAGCTCCAATATGTTTCAAATTAAAGCAGTAAAGGAACAAGTTAATCAACTCCAAATCTTCTTCAAGAAATCAAAAAGAGAGCTTCAACAGATGAACTTGAGTAGAGAAGCAAGGAGATCAAAAACTTGAGCCCCAAATAAATTCTCAATAGCTTGAAAATATAATTTCCAATATGTTTTTAATTAAGGGATCAAAGGAACAAGATAATCAACCCCAAATAAATTCTCAAGAATCAATTATAAACTTCTATACATTTTCAATGAGGGTAGCAAGAAGATCATGGAAAACCAGCCCTCAAATCTAGTTTTAAAAAAAATTAAAAGAGCATAATCCCTAAACATGTTTGTATTAGAGCAGCATAAGAATAGAAAAAGTAGCTCTAAATATTTCCATCAAGATAGAAAGCTTCTCCAAAATATATTTGAATGAGCTAGTAGAAGTAATAAAATCGCAACATCAAGCCATCAAAACTATATTTAAGAACATCCACATCTCGAAACAAATAACCTCTAACCTGAATTTCTTACTAGCTCAAGAAAGGGGGTGGAGAAGAATTTACGAGAAAGAACGCTTCCAAACTGAAAAAAATCATAGCACTATATCTCTTCCAAAACTTCCAAGGAAAAAAATGCAGCCATGATTCTTCCCCTCCCATTGGGTATTTATAGGTAAAGGCGAGGAGGACTCACTACAAGGAGGCTCACGGCCTCGAGGTTTGGCAAGGGGCCCACAACAAGGGCCCACCCAAACTCAAGAACAAAGTGTTTTGAGCTCACGGCAAGAGAAGCCGTTGCAAGAAAATGACCAACAATTATGACAAGAGAAGAAAGGGACGACTGGAGAAATCGGGAGTATAGCCTCCCATCCGGACGAGAAGAGCGAAAGAAGAAGCTAGGGCTTGTTTGGTCCTAAGAGGAGGAGGAGAGGCGCACGTGTGAGGGGGATTAAGTTTAAGGATTTTAAAACCCTTTTTAAAATAAAATTTTATTATTATTTTTATCAAAATAAAATATCAAATTTATTGCAACTTATTTTTCCACGGCGCCCTATCAAAATGGGTGTCCTCCCTAGCTAAAATCGACGTTACGGATGCAATGGTATGGTCCATTTCGGCCTCTGGGGTCCTCCAAAAAAACTCGTCAGTGATCACATCAAATTAACTTTGATTCGTGCGAGACGCGACAAATGAAATTATTTTGACCCGATCGGTGTCGTTCAATGAATATATCATTGACCAATCCTCACATAAGCGACGACCAAAGTCAAACACATCACTCGCAGTGGCAAATAAAACATCACATGCGCCATTGTGTCCACCTATGTCTTTCTTATTTCTATAGGAGCTCAATTTGAGCTTCAATATGTCAGCTTTTCGATCGACTCAATCAAATGTTGCGGATCTGAAATCATTCATGTGAAACAGTAAGGAGAGAAGAAATGGTTTGAATTTTTAAGTGGTGTGGGTCCCAGTTTAGTCCTCTAGAGAGTCAAAATAGGGAAATCTTATGGCTAGATCCTAGGGTATCTTGAGAATGGAAGACCTCAAAATGAGGTCAATAATACCCTACATGCTCATGTATGGGTCTGAGGTCGTACTAGTCTTATAAGTTCTGATGATATCTCTAAAATACTGGATGAAAACAAAAGAGATTGGCACAAAAAATTATTAGAAGCTTTGTGGGCCTACCAGACGACATTCAGGACTCCCACTCATTTTACACCCTACATGATCATGTAGGGTCCGAGGCTGTACTACCATTAGAAGTTTAGACGTCATCTCTCAGAGTCGTTGTTGCTAACTAGCTTACAACAGAAGAAAGTACAAAACTCATATTTGAAGAACTAGAGAGTTTTAAGGGAAAGCGACTAGAAGCACAACATTTTGAGCTTTAACAGGCAAAGATGGTACAAGCTCATGATAAATTGGTCCGCCCAAGAACATTCAAAGTTGGTGACCTTATCCTCGTGCTCAAAAGACCCATTCTTACACACTGCAAGATAGGTGGAAAATTTGAGCTAACTTGGGAGGGACCATTTGTCATAGAGAAGGTCTACATAGGAGGAGCCTACCGGCTAGTAGATTTCTGTGGTGAAAGATCCATGCTGCCGATCAATGGATGATACTTGAAGACATACTACGCAACCTGCCATTGCTTGATTTAAAATTTTGAAATTTAAATTGTTTTGGGGTTATCTATTTGGCCAAATATCTGTGACCGAGTCCAAAATTTTGTAATAAAATTAACCTCAACATAATGAAATTTTTTGAATTTGCACATTTCAATTTTCTCTTTTAAACTTGATACTCTACTAAATTAAACGAAATATATACATAAATAAATGATTTTCTTACCAACATAAACTAAAAGTTTTCTTTAATAAACAATTTATTTTGTTCTTGTTCATGCTAAGTTTTAGCTCACTGATATTTTTCCTGTTGTCTGCAGAGAAATGTCAAGCTAGAAGCTGATCTTTGCTTTTTAAGATGGCTAGAATCTTGCGCTCGACAAGGAAGGGGCGCCGCATGGCGGCACCATAGACTTTGACATGGGCTTTAGCCAAGTTGACATGGACTATAAGGGTCCTCTGATGGATTTGACAGCCATCAGGAGAAAGAAGGGCTACTCTCACTGCTAAGGTTCAGATCTAAGAATAGTTCCTCACTGAAGGGGAAAAATGTAATAGTACAGCAAGACCAGATGGAGGTGACCAATTGCCTACCGTCCATGATAGCTATGTCGATCGGAGGCTTAATCGCTACCAATAATGAAAGACTTTCAGATGCAGCACTACAGAGGACTCAGTGCAGAAACGTTAGCTGCTGAAAACATAGGGTGTTCCTATGTGAGGAGAGGAGAAGCCAAAAAGAGGCAGAGAACTTGCTCACCCCTATCCTTGAAGGGGATATCTATGATCAGAGCATGAGAAAGACCTCTTCCAGCCTGCCTGCAACAAAAGATGAATAAGGATTTTTTACAGAGCCAGAAATGCCACCAGGTTCAGATGTTCTTTGTACGGGTTGCCTGACTAGCAACGTCGAGATACCAACACGTATGTCAGCCACAGGAGCATTCGTGGAGTGCCCGAACTGCAATGTCCACCACCTTAAGCACTACAGTACTTTAACGGAATATGTATCCTCTGATGATGGATTTCAGACTGCTGATTACTTGATGGATGCTGAACCATATGTCCCGTTGGGTACAGAGCCATATATCGCATCAAACGCAGAGTCATACATTCCGTTGCAGCAAAAACAACAAAACCTATTTTCCACAGCTAAACCAATTTTTTCCTTACAATTAAGCAACCAAGTCAAGGATTTTGAGGTTGTTTGCTTATGCAACGTAAATCCTCACCTCATCTTTAAGCCTTTATGCAACTCTGTTGTACAATTTAAGCCTTAACTCATCTTAGGATTCCGTGGTTATCGTTCGTTACGACCTAAACCCTCACATCTTTTAGGCTTTTTGTGTGATCATTTCACACAAATGTAAGCCCTAACAAATAAATTTGGTAGGATAAAAAACCTAAATATTTCTCCTCAAAACTGAAGCCAAACAATAAGATAGACTGGGAAGTCACCTAGGTTCTTTTTCGGATCTATGACATCCCCTAGTTCTTCCTCCTTTGGATTACAAAAAAAAATGTTTCAAATTTGTCTGATTTCATTAAAAAGTCCTATACTTTTGAACTCTTTAAAGATAATATTTCTAAATTTTTATCGAGCATTTTCTTAGGTGACTTCGAGTATCTAAGATGTAATTAACTATAGGGGCTTGCCCTTCTAGGATGCTTGTCTGAACCCAGCTTAATATAAACCCTATTTAATTCTTTCTATTAAACAGGGGAACTTATCATCAAACAAAATAGTTTCGACAAATAAAATGGTTTTGCAGACCAAACGGACGTCATACATTTTCTAGTTTATTTGATCGAGCCTCATCCTCATGTCTTGTGTTTATCCTTTGAGATAGATACAGGGTTTGAGGTATAACACTCTTTAATTTAAACTACAAAAAATATGTTTTCTAAACTTCAACGTCCTTCCGAGGCGGGCAACGAGATTTCAATTCCGGTGACCGACAGCTTCTTACGGGCAACTCCCCACCAAACCAAAAATAGCGCCGACAGGATCATAACTCGTTGAAGGAGCGAAGCCAAATGTTGTAGAGTCAAATTCCTCATGTGAAGTCCAAATCTAGTATTTTGGTTGAAATCCCTAACAATATAGATCATATTTCACTTTGTCAGACATTACGTATGATTGATTTCTGTCTTTCAAACATGGACACCGAAACCTACCCCCAAATAGGTAAACTAGTAGTTGAGAAGCAGCTTCCACAAATTCCTCTACATCATTCAAGAACTCTTGGGTGATCCCTTTTCTATCCTGATAAATTTTTTCGTACATCCACAATCTCGATGTGTGAATATCCATGTGTACCTTCAAACATAAGAATAATAAACATGTTATAAAAAACACAGTCAGCTAAATATATTTTATTTAATTATTTTAGTAAATATAATAGCTGATTGGTAATAATGGGTGATGAAACTTGACAATAATCAACATATTTTAACATGAGTGAACATTTTAGATAGCTTTGAAGTCAAGACTTTAACAGCTTGTTGAGGCTGTTAGAATTGTCAAAGAGAAATTATTGATGAAGATTTATCCATATTTTACTTTAATCTTGGTTGTCACTGTAGCTACATCAATCCTTTCATGAGTATATATTTTTCACCTTTTCTCTAAAACTATAAAGCCACTTATCCACCTAAGTATTCTTGTCTCAACAACTCTTACTAGACCACTTTCACATGATATTTTAAGTTTCTAATTAAAATTTGTATGCATGAGGACGCTTAGGTTTATAATTGACTCTTTACTCAGAAACAAAATATGACAGAAACATATATGTGACATAACATTAGAGGGAGTCGTCCTAATAGGTTGAAAATAAATGTTTGATTAATATTGATCTTTGACAGAACTAACATTACTAAAATTTCAAATGATCTAACTTGTAGTAAATCTAATTTTCAGATCTAATATTGTCTGTTACCAAAGCTAACACCAAACCTTGCATGAGTTTATTTATTTCATATTTAATTTTTCAAATGGAAAGCCAATCATAACACTAAGCATACTCGTCGCCACAAAGCTCGTATACGATTGACTATAAATCTGAAAATATATCCTTAGAATGAGATATTTCATAAGATATAGGAGTTTTTACTGCAAACTCAAGTGCAAAGTCTAAATTTCACAATTAGAATGAAATTTTACGTCAAAATCTAAGTTGTTTGTTCCAAAATGAAAATTCACTTTGAAATCTAATTTTCATTGCCAAAATTGGAATTATGGGAATGAAATTTAGATTTGGATGTCAATTTTCAGCTTGAAACCGACAAATTAGATTTTGAAGTAAATTTACATTTTGGCTATGGAAATTAGACTTCATATTGGATAATGCAATAAAAACTCCTAAATCTTATAAAATATTTCCTTTTAAGAACTTGTTAGGACTCAATGGAGAAAAAGGATTCATGTAGCCGACCCTACGTAGTGGGATTAAGGTTTTGTTGTTGTTGTTGTTATTGTAAGAACATGCTAGGGGTTTAGTCAATCACGTAAGGGGCTGGGACGATGAGCATGTTTAGTTATATGGTTGGCTTTATAGATAGAAATAAAATATGAAACAAATGTGCCTTTGATAAGGTTGAAATAGCTACAGTTGCAGATAATATTAGGGAAACCATCATGAAGTTTAAATAAACTGTGAGAATTTCTTTTTCTTAATATGAAACAATAATTACTGCTCGAAAGTTAAAAAATTTTTATTTTGACTTAGATTTCTTTAGAGCAGACAACAATCAAGCTTGAAATCAGAATGTTAATGGCCTACTGAGGCAGTTAAGGTTGTTGAAGACTGATAAATAGCGAGCATTTATTAATATTTTATCTCTATTCTTATTTTTTACCATAGCTACACCAACTCATTCACGAGGATATTTCATTCACATTTTATCTACAAGTGTAAAACTAATGATCTGTATGGGCTTTATGATTGTCTTTCTACTTGGAGAAAACATATGAAACAAATATATCTATTAGCAAGCTATTGTAACTACATTAGCGTATACTATTAGAGGGAGTCATCATAATCAAATATGAGTCAATGTTAGACTATTTAATCATCTTTGATAGAACTAACATACTAAGATGTTAAATGATCTGACTTCAAGCGAAGATAATCTAGGTTTCAAAAAATTTTATATGTAGGTTCCAAATAAATGTGATCCAAATTTTTGGCTTGTACTTTGGCGTGTTTATTTCAACTCGAGTTTCATGTGTGAGTCAAGCTTAAAATCAATTTCCAAGCGATTATTATTTTTCAAACTAAATCCTACAATGGATTTGACATTTATCTTAAGATTTGATAATTTTTTATTTGCATGATTTATTAAAACTCATTCAAGTTATATCCTACCTTCAACCAAATAGCCGTTTAATTTAAAGGTCAACATTCTGAGCAATTGAACATTGCAAGTCTCACCACCATCTTATAAACTCTTATTTTAAGTTTAAGCAGCATTTTCTTTCACACAATAGGTCGGATGCATTCTTCCACTTCAACCAACCAACTTAAATCTACTAATTAATCACATTCCCATCTATATCACCATCACTTTGAACAAGAGACCTGAGATATTTAGAATATTCACACCTTTTAAATGATTTGATCACCCATAATTACAACTCTACCACTAGAACTACTACTACTACAATTATATTTCAACTATTTAGTTCTAGATCTACTAAAACAAAGGACTTTAGCTCCAATATTGGCCTCCATAATTTAAGTTTTTCCTATAGTCTTATCCACATGAAGGATATCACCGGGGAAAAGCATACACAAAGGTGCACCCTCCTATAAGTGTATAGTAAGATCATCCATAATTAAAGCAAAAATATATGTGCTTAAAGCCGATCCATGAAGTAATTAGGGTTGTTAACGAGCCACTTTCAAGCCGAGCTGGGGTGGTTCAAAAGAATTTCGATCCAATATTTTGGCTTGTAGCTCGACTAGTTTATTTCAATTTAATCTTGATCTGAGCCAAAGTGTGAATCAATTTTTGAGTGATTAAATATCTTCAAGCTAAATTTGTTAAATTCACAGTCATATGTTGTTAACAATTTAATTCCGAGCTGAGTTGGTCTCGACTAAAAATAGGCTAAAAAAATTGGTTCAAAATTTTGGCTCGTAACTTGACTCGCTTAATTCAATCAAATCTTGGTTCGAGATAAAATTTGAATCAATATTCAAGCGATTAATGATCTTCGAGCTAAATTCATAACTCTAGATGTAATCCAACTAAAATAGAAAAATATTTGGCTGACCTCATAATTGCTAAACCCTAAACCTTAAACATATTCTTCAAAGAAAATAAAAATAAAAAGGAATATGAAGATAAAATTTTACCTTCCTTGGTCATTTCGGGTAGCAGATGAGCTAAAGGAGAAAATGGGAGTTTTTTATCACGATAATTCGCGATCCCACCACTACATTTACAGCTTGCTCCTATTTCGACTGTATCATCAAGGTTTTAAGGATTAAGGTGATGGTTTGGATGAAATATAGAGGGACATGCGAGGGCTTTGAGTAGAGAAGGCCCGGAGGAGAGATTAGGGCAATACTGAGAGGGAGGTCATTTTGGGCTGGATATAGAATTAGTTATGATAGCTTATAAATGGCTTACATTGTGTTAGTTATTAACACTGTTATCGATGGTCATTACCCTACTTAAGAGCATTCTTACCTCTATCCCTTTGTATGTCCTCCAAGTGGCTACAATGAAAACAAGTACCTCTTTGATGCTGGAAAGAACATTCAATAGATTTTTGTGGGTTGGGAACATGAAACAACTGGCTTGGGCAAGCTGGCAAAAAGTGGCTAAAACATGGGAGGGTGG
>NW_018164584.1:14894-16533 GCF_001263595.1 Phalaenopsis equestris
AAGCTGCTAAGATGGGAATTGGGACAAGAGGAAATTAATTTCTGGAAAGACAACCGGTGTCCTAATGATTATTTGGAACCTTTGCCGGATGAAAAGGAGGGGGATTTATTGGTCAAGGACTGTTGGGTTGACAATGTATGGTCTGAGGACTTCTTGAGGAGTTTACTGAAGGAGCAGTCTGTCAGCTACATATCTACTATCCAATTTGACAAAAAAAACAATGATCAACTTAATTTGATGAATAGGACCAGAGCTAGTATCTCAAAAGATATCCAGAACTATTTGTACAGCTGGGACACTTGCCAGTGGAATGTTTCCTATTGCCAAAAACACCTTACCCCTTCCATGTTGTTCTTTGCTTGGAGAGTTCTTAATAACCTTCTTCCTACTGATAATATTCTGAAACTAAAAGGCTTGAAAGGTCCTTCTAGATGCCACCTATGCAAGCTTGATCAGGACTCAAGGGATCATTTATTCTTCAAATGCAATTTTGCTGAGGAGGTTTGGAATAGATTGACTTCGCAAATGAAAATCAACCTGATTAACATTGGATGGGATAACATTACGGATTGTATTAAAGATTGGAAAGAGATAAATCTCATGCCAATTCCCTTCATTGTTTCTTGGTTTATTTGGATGGCTAGAAACATGGCCAAACATGAGGAGAGGGACGCCAGTGCTACAAGGGTGATGACTAACTGCTGGTCTTACCTAAACAAGCTGATGAACTGGAGGAAGTTCCCCAAGATCCTGCAGACCATAACTAACATGGGTGCTAATAACATTAATATCATTAAGGTGAGATAAGAGAGACCTCCTTATCCTTTCATTAAAATCAATACTGATGGAAGCTACACAAACAAGAGAGCAGGTATTGGGGGAATTTTTAGAGATCACACATGGAATACTTTGCTTTTCTATAAGGCCCCTTATATAGCTGAAGATGCTTTGGAAACTGAAGCTGCTGCTCTATATTGGGCATTAAAATTTGCTAAGGAGAATAAGTGGCAGTGGATTGTTGTTGAATTGGACTCCTCCCTGCTGGTGGAGGTACTAAATTTTAAGATGTCTTCCTCTTGGCATATCAATCAATGGATTCACATAATTAAAAAGCTCAGCACTGAAAGTAAGATTCATTTCTCATTTGTGTACAGGGAAGCTAATATTTCCTGGCTATGGACGGTGCTAATGCTGAATATCCTGAGGTATCCACAATCCTCTCCCCCTCCCTCCACTTACTAATTCAGGGGGACAAACTTCAAATTCCTTACCTAAGAGTGTGAAAATGATTGTTGGGACAGTGTTTGAGGCCATGAGTCCTGCTCTGATACTGAGGCTGTGTTACTTGTTTGTTGCTGGGTGTTCAGATGTTTTGTTTTTCTTGGGGACTGATTTGTATTTTCTGATTCTTCAGACTGTGTTTGTTGGAAAATATATATACATAGGTGTATGTATATATCTTCTCCTTCTTGTTTATGGGAGTTTTGGTGGTGGGTATATCCTATATGAGTGAGTAATCTTGTACTTAATTTCTAGTTTGGGGACTTCCCAACCAACCTTTTTTGTAATTTTACTCTTTTTAACATGTAGGGAGCCGACTCATGCTCCTTTTACCTATATATATATATATATATATATA
>NW_018164584.1:16602-22868 GCF_001263595.1 Phalaenopsis equestris
TATATATATATATATATTTATTTATTTATTTATTTATTTATTTATTTATTTATTTATATATATTACCAGGAAAGAGCAACTATGGCTCCTTACATGTTAATAGCGAAAGGGGGTTATAGGTAATGGGGAAATAAGCCCTCCCAAAAGAAAAGGAAAACAGAAAAAGCCTGCATGCTCTATATATATATGGACACATATATATAGTAGCTACACCAAACAAAGTAAGGAGAAATATGTATATATCTATATATATCTCATTAGCTTTACAATTATATCTACTGCTCCAAAAAAGTTACAGGGTTTTAAAGTAGGGGAGTGCCCTATTAACCTCATTCAGAAGAAATTTTAAGTTTGGTGTGAGTGCCTTGCCAATGTAAGACTGTTCAGTGTTCCTACCCTGGGCGGCTAGCTAATGTGCTGGACAATTGCCCTCTCTAAGGATGTAATTAAATTTCACCATGTAGTGTAAGAGGGCATTCAGTTGTCTATTCCACATGATTAGATTCCAAGTAGGAGTTTCATCATGGAGTAAAATGTTAATGCAAACAGTAGAGGCAGTTTCCACAATCAATGGGCCCAGATGACAGTAGCAAGCAATTTTAATGGCCCAACAAATAGCTTTGAATTCAGCCTCCAAAGCATCTAGAGCCATAGTAGGAGCAGTGAAATACAATATAGGGGTACCATGAGAGTTCCTGAAGACTCCACCAATTCCAGCATAACCATTTGAGAAGTTGCCATTGGTGTTGACCTTCAACCAACCAGTAGGAGGAGGGCTCCAAAAGATTAATATGGAATAGTGTGGAAGAAAATTAGTTTTGTTAGAGGTCCAATTTTTTATTACATTGGGGAAATGGTGGAACTTGATCAATTTCTGAATATAAGAGATACAGTTAAGTATCATAGAATATGACACTGGAAATTGCTCATCAAATTTGATATGATTTATGCATGTCCATATAAACCAAGCCACAATACAAGGGATCAACAAAAGCTTGATGTTATGCCAATCTTCCCAACAAGTAAAAAACTTAAGCCAACTTCCATTACAAGTATCAATATTTAGAAGCTTGAGTAAACCTGACCAAATTTCTTAGGAGAAATCACAAGAGAAAAATAAGTGGTCCAAGGTTTCTTCAGCAGCATAGCATAACGGACAGATAGAAGGCCCTCTCAACCATTTCATCTTTAAAATGTCATCAGTAGGAAGTAAGGAGTGCCACAGTCTCCAACAGAAGAAGGACATAGAAGGGGTTAGGAGTTTCCCCCAACTGGCTTTTCCTCAAGGCATCTGATTCCAATTAAGGAAGTGATGATAAATGTAGGCAGATAATTTCTGGGAATATGCCTGTTTAGTAATAATTTTTCTTTGGAACTAGATGAGAAGGGAGTATTCTTAACCCATCTAACATGTTCACTAGATAGAATAGTGTCAAGCATATTGTAGTTACACTGATTAGCTGAACAATAATCTCTGACCTGACAATTATAGTTGGGGTTGGGGGTAAGGCACTCAATCTTCTCCCCATTGCTAACCCAGTTATCTAACCAAAAATTAAATTTTCTATCTCCCAACTCCCCTAGGAAAAGTTCCTCAGCTTGCTTTCTGATGTTTAATAGTTTGGTCCACAATTTGGAATCCCCCAATTTTTCGGTGAATAATACAGGATGCACAGTTCTACAATATTTCTCTTTTAGAAATCTTGCCCAAAGACTATCCTGGGCCCTGAATCTGATCCATATTTTGTAAAACTGTATGAAACCCAAATGTTGGAAGTTTTTAAAGCCAAGCCCACCAGCCTGCAAAGGTTTGCATAACTTCTACCAAGAGAGCCAGTGGAATTGTTTCCTTTGACCTAACCAGAGAAAATTGTTGAAAATCCTTCTAATAGCTACTTGTGTACCCTTTTGCATGGAGAACATTTGGAGGACATAAGAAGGCATTGCAGTTAAAATACTCCTCAAAATAGTGATCCTCCCATCATTGGACAGAAGGAATTAGTCCAATTCTCTAGTTATGCTTTGATTTGATCAATGATTTCCTGGAATTGTGTTTGTTTGGTTCTGCCTTTGAATAGATGTACTCCAAGATATTTAACGGGGAGATTAGCATGGATAAATCCAGTATAATCAAAAATCTAGTGCTTGATCTAAGAGGTGGAGTTAGTGTTAACAATGAATTGACATTTCTGTTGGTTAAGAGCCATACCTGAAGTCTGTTGGAAGTGTAGAAGACATTTGTATATTCTCCTGACAGAATTTTTGGAGGCATTAGAGAAGATAATAATATCATCAGCATAAGCTAAATGACTTATAATGATATTATATCTGTGGTGATAAGCCAAATGAGGTGAGTTAGTAAACATCTCATTCAGTTGTCTGGACAAATAGTCCGGAATGAAAATTGTTGGAGACAAAGGGTCTCCCTGCTTGATGCCCCTGGTAGCATTAAAGAAGCCATGGCACTTACCATTGAACAAAACTGAGTGAGCATTGCATTTCAACTATCTGTGAATCAAATTGATAAAACTTTCATCAAAGCCTCTAGCAGATAGGCTGTCAAGAATAAATTCCCAGCTGATGGTAACATATGCTTTGCTTATATGAAGCTTGAAAATGACATTTCCCCCTCTACAGTTTCTGTCATAATCTAATAGGAGTTCTTGGGCAAGTATAATATCATCAGTAATTTTTCTCCCTTTAATGAAAGCCACTTGGTTGTCACTGATGAGATATTGGAGATGTGGTTGAATCCTGAAAACAATGATTTTGCTGATTATTTTGGAGATCACATTAGTTAGATTGATTGGCTTGTAATCCCCCTAAGTTTTTCTATTTTGGTTCTTTGGTATCAAAGTGATGGTAGAGGCACTGAAATATCTAGGAGGATCCACACCAAGAAAGAAATTTTGAACAGCTTGCATACTGGTCCTGGCCCATTTGGCTTTATAAGAGGTATATCCATCTGGCCTAGCAGCTTTATGACCATCAATGGAGTTTAAGGCAAGTTTTATCTTCTCTTACAAAGGAATATTAGTGAGATTTAATCTTTGAACATAATGTTGAAGGTTAGAAAGTATATCTGCATCAATTGTGCTTCTGTCAGACTGATTGCTGGTAAACAAATTTTGCAAGTATTGTACTGCATCACAAGTAATATCATCAGCATTGGTCAGTTTTTGACCATTGGTATTAGTAATGTTGAGAATCATATTGTACTTCCTCTTGTAGTTGATACAAGCAAGATAGTATCTTGTATTTCTATCCCCGTCAGTGAATTTAGAGGCAGCTGCTTTCTGTTTTAATAAACATTCCTGTTAGTTGATTTGTGCAAGGAGTCTCTCATTAGCATGATGGACCTCAAAGTCAGAATTCATCCCCATTTGTAAGCCTTCCTCCAGTCTGTGAACTTCTTTTTGTATGGCATCAAGTTGCTCATTGACAGTTCCAAATCTATCCCAATTCCATTTTTTTAGATAAGAGGTTAAATTCTTTTTTAGGAGCCACAATATGATCCAGGGGTCTGCATCATTGTTAGACTCCCAATTTTTATCAACTTCCTTAAGAAACTTAGGATGTCATGCCCACATATTATGAAATCTGAAAGGGGTATGAGAGGGTCTGACAGTATTCTGTATGGAGCAAGGGATAGGTCTATGATCTGAACCAGCCATAGCAAGGTGTGTGACAGTAGAGTAAGGAAAAGTTTGAAACCATAAGGAGTTGCCAAGCAGTTTACCCAGTCTTTCCCGCAGTGTACCTCTTTTCCAATTAGGCCCCTAAAAGCCTAGATCAAATAATTCAGCTCCACTGATGAAGTTGTTGAATTTGGTGATTGGATATGGCAAGGGGGCTTTACCCCCTCTTTTTTCAGTTGGTGAAGTGATGCAATTAAAGTCACCACCTAAAATCCAAAATAAGTCAATCTGCTGTCCCAATTGTATCAGCTCATGCCATGATTCTTGTTGGTGTCTGGGAAGACTGCTAGCATATATAAATGAAGCATACCCCACCTGTGCTCCAATGGAGAATTGAATATGAAGAAATTGTTGATGATTAACTAGCAAGGTGCACTGAATTTCAGGTCTGACAAAAAGCCAGATTTTATTATTAGAGTTAGCATAAAAATTAAATTTGGAAAACTTTTTGGTAATAGTCTGGGGATATTTGGTGACCATAGGCTCAAGAATGGCAAAACTCCAAATCTTATTGGTTCTGATGAGATGTTTCAATCTCAAAAGAGAGGATGGGTGAGCCACTCCTCTAATATTCCAACACAAAATATTAATCATGAGGATCAATGATATTCCAAAAGGGGAATACTAATCACGGATAGAAAATTGAATAGAAGGTTGAGACCTTGATCTAGTTCTTACTCTATTGTAACTAGAAGTAGAGCCATTACTAGTCTTAGCCTTCCCTTCATTCTTCAGAGAACTAGTTCCCTGTAATAGTTGTTGCACCTCAGAAGCCTGTTTTTTCTTCTCCCTGGTCTTCTGAACTTACCAATCTTCTTCTAAAGTCTGTTGCAATTCATCAACAACAGTAACAGTAATTTTAGTTATAGCCTCAGTGGCCAGGGGACTGTTCAACACAATTTTTTCTTTTCCTCCAAGTGTGGGGGTGGGGTAGGGAGGGGTAATTAATAGTGATTTCATTGGGTTCTGCCCTCACCACTCTTCCTGGAGTGACTTCTCTGATATCTTGGGATTTTGATAGTTCCCCTAGAGGATCACCAGAGGGAATACTATCAGAAATTTTTGGAGCTTTATAGTTGGCAGAAGGAGTAGTATTGGTTTGCCTGACAGCAGCACTGTCAATCAATTGAACATTTGTAATGGGATTATTATTTTGATCCTAGTCAGCGGCTTGACTAACTACCCTTTGATTCACTGAGGCCTTTTTTGTAGGGGGTTGGAGCCTATAGCATCTCTCAATGGTATGACCAAACATTTTACAGTGTTGAGAGTAGAAAGGTGTTTGTTCAGCAATTATATCCTACCAATAACCATCAGCTTCAGAACCAATCCATATCCTCTTTATCTCTGGAAGGGTTATGTCTCTCTCAACCTGAATTCTGCAAGTGCAATGTCTCTCACAACCTACAACCTGAATTCTGCAAGTGCAGGTCTTGCCTTATTGAAGGTAGGAGCATCTACCTTGAGGAGAGTACCTAGTGCACTCCCAATATTAAAAAGAGCATTTAGCTTGAAATAAGGTAATGGGAGACCAGGCACCTTGAACCAAACGAGGGCCACAAGAGGCTCCTTTGTTGGGCCAAAGTCCCTAGTCCATTTCTGTCTTTTCATTATAACTCCTGCTACTAAGACTGCCTGTTTAGCAAAAAGCCTAGCATAATCTTCTTCCATAGATAGTTGGATAAGAAGATGCCTCTATCAAACTAAGCTTCCATTGTCCAATAAAATTTAGAGAATCAAGAAAGCTTCTAACAAGATCCATTTTGGGGTGACCCAATTGGAATTTTCCAACTAGAGTGAATCTAACTTCTTCATTCGGTGAAGCAATTTCAGTGTTAGAGAAATAAACAGCAGATTCTCCATCTTTAGTGCCAAGGGGGTGGATGCAGGGCAAAAACCCTTACCAGCAAGTGCATTGTGAAATTCCTGAGGAAAAATTAAGTTTGCAGGATCTTGGAGAGTATCATTAGCTCTTCCAACAATACCAGCATATCTAGCTTTGGTCCAATGTGAAGCAGTGTGGACATCAATAGGGGTGGCCATTGCAAAAAAAAAGACAGCCACAACACAGAAAACCAGATCTATCCAGTAGAGAAAAGGGAGGAAGAACAGATTTAAGCAGGCCAACAGAAGACCCAGAGATGTAAAAACTCCAGCTCAATAGAACTGTAACCCTTCTGAAAAGACTTAAAACCAGGGAAAAACCAAGGAGAGAAAACTACAAGAAGGATCCAAAGCAAGTGAGAAGCACAGCACATCACCTTACATATATACATATATATATATGTAGCATAAAGACTTAAGCACAGCACATCACTCTGAAAAACCAAGGAGAGAAAACCCACTAGAACTGTAACCCTTCTGAAAAGACTTAAAACCAGGGAAAAACCAAGGAGAGAAAACTACAAGAGGGATCCAAAGCAAGTGAGAAGCACATCACATCACCTTACCAACACCCATAGACACCACCTGTAGCAGAAAGGCTTCATCTCCTCAGAAACCCTAGCAGAGCACACACTCTAGCCGCCATATATATATATATATGTATATATACATATATATATGTAT
>NW_018164584.1:23128-29598 GCF_001263595.1 Phalaenopsis equestris
TGTATATATGTACATATATGTATATCGATGTATATATGTACATATATGTATATCGATGTATATGTATATCTATGTATATCGATGTATATGTATATCTATGTATATCGATGTATATATATATATACATATATCGCTTAACTGAGGGTTTGCCTCACGTGAAGCGATAGATAATCGTTTATTTAGACTTTTTCTTTCTTAACATCCGAGGGTTTCAAGCAATGTACTTTCTGTAAATAAATAAATAAATAATTTATAATTTTATATTTATGGTCATGATTAGTTTACCTCGAGTATCGTATAGTTACCATAGCGTCAGTCTTTTTGACTACATATATATATGTATATATACATATATATATATCGTCAAAAAGACTGACGCTATGGTAACTATACGATACTCGAGGTAAACTAATCATGACCATAAATATAAAATTATAAATTATTTATTTATTTATTTACAGAAAGTACATTGCTTGAAACCCTCGGATGTTAAGAAAGAAAAAGTCTAAATAAACGATTATCTATCGCTTCACGTGAGGCAAACCCTCAGTTAAGCTGTCTCTCATTCAGAAATTCACAACCTAACTTAAAGAGGTCATTCCAATGACCACTTTCTCCATCAGATCTACCCTCATAAGAACCTCGATAGCTCCTTTTTCATTATCCTCGCGAAGATATCTAATAGTGCGAGTTAAATACTCCTACAATTTCCTACATTTTTGAAAGATGGGGCATCAAAGATTTCAAATATGCCAGGAGCTCGATGCCCATCGGTCACCTCCTCTCTCCTTGTTTTGTTAGAGGTACATTGGTGGTGCAAGCTCTTGCCTTCACAACGAGACGAGTTCCCCTCGTCCATCCTATGGTCTATAACAATATGTTTTGTAGCAACCAGATCCTTCACAACAACATTTCCACTACCGTCGTATCCTCGTTAGGATTAGTATCGATCTCTGACAAGAGAGATTAAACGTCATGACTTCCATAGTTGCATAAAAGAAAAAAATGCAAGTAATCAAGAAAAACAATTAAAGCAACATACCAAAAATCTAATTCCACTTAGACGTTGTGTGAGAGTTAGCATCAATCGGACGACCATGCATGGGACCACCCGATCGACTAACAATCTAACAGGTCCAAGGATCAACCAAGGAAAGTAAGGACAGTCAACATGACTCGAGACTGTCCATAATACATCGAAATCAGTAACAATCGAGTTCCCTTCAGACTATCCGGAAGCGACCAATCAACCATGATGAACTACCATTAGACTAAATATCGGTCGGGCAGCTCTCGTAAATATTCTATTGTATTTTCCTAACAATTTACCAAGTTAACCCAGCAAAAGATAATGATTATGGGGTAAAGCTGTAATTGTAACATTTGAACCTCTATATCTATAAATATGGGTCGTTTAATTATAAAAGATTGCCCTTTTCATTCTTCATTATCTCACCCATATATATAATATTAGTACAAAAATATGTTTAGTGTTGTACTCAAATCAAAGCATATTAGTTAAAACAAAGAATCTCAATGGCTTATAAATATAATTATGAAATTCACGTCGGTTCTTAATTTGTAAATTTCAATGTTTGGAATGATGTGTATGTAATTATCCCAAAATATTTATATCTATACCTTTTTGTTAGTGTATAAAAATTTGCCAAGCACATGTTAGTGGCCTCGTCTTTACCAGCACAATATTTATATCTGTACCTTTTTGTTAGTCTATGAAATATTGTCAAGCACATGCGATTGGCTTCGTCTTTAGCAGCACCATCAGATCTTCACCCTTGATGGTTATATGACGAAAAATCTTCGAATCAGACGGCCTTCATTCACCCTTCCGCTGAGCATTGTGTTATGCTGTTGACAGAATCGGTAGTCTGATTTTTCAAGATCTAGATCTGTCACAAAGCCTTGAATGGTAACGTGCCCACACGCCCCGAGCCGACTTTGTGCCAGAACCTCCCCCAGTTAAAGCTTTCTAATGAAGGATTATCACAAAATTTTTCTAATTTTGTCTTAATTCGCTATCAACGCATCGTTGGCCAACACTGGTTTTCGGTCGCATCAAAATTACTGAAAGTTACGGTGAAGCAATTAGTTCCTATCATGATTTATGATTCATTAATAAAAAAGGAAGCATAGGCCACGTCGATAATCATGTTCAGGCTTTCCATGTGAAAGCCAACCATCCTTGCCGCTGTAGCCGTATATTTCATGAGTTTTGAGAGGTTTAATTTGTAGTTTTAGTGTTTAGTTAAGTAGATTTATTTTAATTTTGTTTAAAACGTTTAGATATTTGAAATACAAGGTTCGACATTCTTTACAAAAAAAGGCTTTTGGAAGTATTTTTTTTAGCTTTAGTAATACTTATAAGATTGCTAATTTTCTTGTAGCGCTTACAAACGTGTTGTTGTTGCTTAGTGTTGTTATAGCTTTTCACAGTGCTTTTGCTGTCGGCAAGGAAGATTATTCACAGTGATATCTATAACGGTGCTCATATGGGTCGTGACATTTTATAAGTTATCAACACTTAGAAACGCTGCGACAACACAAAAAACAATTGAAATTTATTATTGCTTTATGCACTTATAACCTATAGCAACATTTATAAAACTATTAATTGTCTTCCCGTGCTTCCAAAATTGTTTTGTTTTTTAAGACTTGCTAAGGCTTTTCGCAGCGCATTTGTAAACGGTGGTGAAGATTATTCACAGTAACATCTACGAGATCGCTTATAAGTGAAGCGCTGCAACAACGCAGAAAAAAAACACTTGAAATTTATTAAAGTTTTTTGCACATATAAGTGCTTGTAAAATAGAGAAAAATGTATAAAATTTATGGAAACTTGTAGCGCTTATAAAACTTGAAAAAATGCACTTCTTTTAAAAAAAATTTTATATTTTGTTTACATTTTCACACCTTTTATAATAAAAAAAAATACATAAATCAAAAAATCTAGTAGAAGTAAAAGAAAAACATTCACAAGAATACACTCGTTCTTTTGATACCAAATGAATACTAGCTCATGGCTTCCATGTTATATTCTGCTATGAAAAATGACAACAATAAAGCAAAAAACCGGATCGAGAAAAATTCACAAATAGAAACCACAGCGAAACACACAGAATTAAGTGGTTCGGCAAATTGCCTACATCCACGGAGCCGCAGAAGATTTTTTTACTTTGAGGAATACACCCGTCGATCGCCTTGACGATTAGAAAGAATTTCTCTCTCTCTCTTCTCATTCTTTCTCTTGACGATTAGAAAGAATTTCTCTCTCTCTCTTCTCCTTCTTTCTCCTCTCCTTCTCTCTCTCTCTACCCGAGAGCTTCAAACCGAAGCACACCAGAAAAAAAAACCTGGCAGAGCTTCAAATCGAAGCACACCAGAAGAAAAACCTGGGCTTCTAATGCCGAAGAGAGATGCCTGGGAAACCAAATCCCGAGGAGGGTTACAAGGGGAGCTAGCTTTCCTATTTATTAATTTCATCATGGCATTAGGCCCATTTTATGGAATTAATCAAATAATTAAAGAAGCTCATTAATTATTTATTTTTCTCTTCTGCAGCAAATCATAGAAGGAATTAAGAACAATTAATTTAGCAATTAATTTCGAGTATCATATCAAATTTACTGGCAAACATGAGAAAATGTCAATTTGAGCAATAGACTTGTTTCTATATTCACAACAATTCTCCCACTTGGAAATTGGTACACTAGCTGCATCATCCACTAGTTGCTTGCCCATTTCTCCACCCATACAACTCAGAGCTCCGATTTGTTTCTATATTCACAACAATTCTCCCACTTGGAAACTGGTACACTAGCTGCATCATCCACTAGTTGCGTTGCCCATTTCTCCACCCATACAACTCAAAGCTCCGATTTTTATGCCAGAAGACCAGCTGAAGTTGAGCACAACTTGAGCTTCTCAAGAGTAACACTCTCAGTCAATATATCAGTATCAATATATCCTTGTACCTCCAAGATCTTTCAATGCCAGAAGACCAGCTGAAGTTGAGCACAACTTGACCTTCTCAAGAGTAACACTCTCAGTCAATATATCAATATCAATATATCCTTGTACCTCCAAGATCTTTCATAGGTTACTCTTGTATCTGCTAACAACTCCCACTGCATGGGCAATATCCTGCTTATGTTGAAAGCCTTTTTCAACAAGTAAAGTCTTGTACCTCTTACTGTCATCAAGCGCAGTCTTGACCCAGTACACATACTTTTTGTGCAATGCCTTCTTCTCTAGTGAAAGTTCTGTCAGCTCCCAAGTCTGATTCCCTTGCATAGAATCCATATTTTCCAGTCGCCTTCTCAATAACGGAAGATGAAGTTTATTCCCATAGAGGTAGTCCTCTATTTGCATCCTCTAGTAACCAAAATTCGTGACATTGAACTTCTCGACACTAATTGTTGTGAAAATGACAACAATAAAGCAAAAAACTGGATCGAGAAAAATTCACAAATAGAAACCACAGCGAAACACACAAATTTACGTGGTTCAGCAAATTGCCTACGTCAACGGAGCTGCAGAGAATTTTATTAGCTTGAGGATTACACCCGTCGATCGCCTCGATGATTGCAAGAAAGAATTTTTCTCTCTCTATATCTCTTCTCTCTCGTCTCTCTCTCTCTCTACTTAAAAGCTTCAAATCGAAGCAAACCAGAAGAAGAAGCTGGAAAGCTACCAATGCCGAAGAGATGCCTGGGAAACCAAATCCCGCGGAGGGTTACAAAGGGAGCTCGCTTTCTTATTTATTAATTTCATCAAGGCATTAGACCCATTAAGCAATTAAAAAAATAGTTAATGAAGCCCATTATATATTTCCTTTTCTTTTCTGCAACAAATCATATTAGGAATTAAGAACAATTAATTTAGCAATTAATTTCGAGTATCAAATCCAATTTGTTGTCAAACATGAGAAAAGGTCAATTTGAGCAGTGGACCGGTTTTCATAATTACAATATATTCCAAACGACATGGTTCTTCTCAGTTCTATCAATCTAATAAACACAAAACTATGTAAACAAATGTGGAACATCGAAACAAGAATTCCATATAGAGTAAGATGTAAGTAAAACAAACTTTGTGACTAAACTCATATACCCGCAATTATGAAAGTTTTAATTTATACTCCAAAGTGAAAAGTATTTATTAGGGCCAAAAATACCAAAAAATATAAACCAAAACCCTTAATTTCATAGCATTCTTGCATAATAAACATTCATAATAAAAAATATAACATAGAAGATATGAAACTAGTCTCCCAGAATGCCATACATATAATTGAAACCTAACAAAAATGAATATTAAATCCATATCATTCTCCCATTATGTCAAACGTTAGAAGCATTATCACTGCAACCCTACAATTAATAATTATTCTGTTAGTTATTTACATTCTTATAACTAATCATAGGAATAAAATGCATACTGAATTGTATCCACTTGAGGATGGATAATTCATCTAAATATGATGCATCAATTATCACAAAACAACTTGTATAGCCTAGATTGCTATTTCAAATCTATTATCTAATCTATTAACTCAAGTGAAGTTATTTTCACTACCACTTTCACCTAAAGTGGTAGCGTTACAAGGAAAATACTTAGTTGGAATAACACAAAAACTTTGTGTACGTACTCTTCCAGCTCATTCAAGCCCCATAAGTAACAGAAAAAATCTCTCATTTGCTTGAATGTTTTTCTTTTCATGTGTTAAATCTTTTTCACTAAGTAATGCAATGCACATGCTTTCATCTGATTTATCAGAAATAAAAATTTTACAATGAATATGGAAATTTAATTTGATTTTATTCTTAAATAAGTTAAATAATTGTTATCCCTTTTTTACCTCATTTTTACATTAAGTCTATCCAATTCTTTATCTTTAGAAATTAGGTCTAACCTTAAGGTTTCCCTTGAGGATTTCTTAAAACACTAGTGTAGGAACTAATATTAAGAATTTCAAACCAAATCTCCGCTCATTAACATTTTGTACTTTTTGCTTCAAAAACTTGAACCTTGGTCGAGATAATTAAAGTCAAGTTATTGAAGTTAAGTTGAGTTCCTATAAACCTATAAATGCCTAAGGATAACTTTTGATCGTTGGGACTTAGGTTTTCTGGCTGGTCTCTCTATTTAATGGGCACTTTGCACCTCCCTTACCAAACTTCTTGGATAACCTTTTCTATAGTTTATAGAGAGCCCATTAGATATGAGGCTCATCTTGAGCTATGATAAAGTTTATCTTATTATAAGAGGAAATTAAAACCTCAAAATAAGTAAAATCAAAATTAAAACTTCAAAAGAAATCCCTTATTGACTTCATTTTTGAACGATTTGCCACTATGTTTATCTATTTTATTTTCCTATTCTTGAAATAATTTATTCTCTTATATCACACAGATGACCTTGAGATATTGTGAAACTTTGAGAAGAAGGGA
>NW_018164584.1:29608-33628 GCF_001263595.1 Phalaenopsis equestris
AAATAAAAATAGAAAGAAAAAGAAAATGTCATAAGGATTTCATTATTCTAACTATTGTAGAGAATTTAAAAGTGGTTGATTCCCGAGATTCTCATACAAAGGAAACCACATGAAAATCTCATAACCAGAGAGCTAGGTGTAATACCTATTCTGAGTTTCTCAATCTCCTATAAGAGCAAGCTCCTATAGTTAATTACATTTTAAGCACTTAAAGCTACTTAAGAAAACTCCAGATTAAAGTTAACCTTTGTTCTTGAAGAAAGTTTAAGGGTCAAGGTCAAGGAATGACAAATCAATGCTCAATCATAAGGGTAAAAGATTTTTAAGGATACGATACTACCCTAAAAGTTTTGTTTTGTCATTTTGTTTGTTGACCTCATTTTTGTTGAGGCCTGGTCTTTCTTTCTTAGAAACCTAGGATCTATCCATAGGACTTTGCTATTTACTATCTTAGAGTATAGTTTCGGACATTAAAAATTCTAAACACTTCTTTACCTTTCTTGGAGTTCCACATGTTTGGTGTTGACGTCTAGCACTTAGTAGGATGAAACCAACATTGGGGAGCTCAAGAGAAGTCCCCATAAGACTGTCTGGCCTTAGGTTTATCCATTAGTGGTGTGGCCTTAGTTGGTCTTGCATACACAATTGAACCCCTCACCTTCACTCACAAGCTAACCCCTAATTTAAACATGCTTAATCTGGTTACCCACTTTTATGGAAACTTCTGTGGGTAGTCCCCCAAACCCTAACCCTTAGCTAAGATGGCTACGATGAACACATGGAGGATCCAAAATGAGGATTCCCTTCATCTTATGGCTCTAAAAGGATGATTTCATGATTGGCATATTTAATTGATATCAATTCAACCAAAACTCCAATTTAGATCTTTTAGCCCCGAAATTTTCCATAATTACCAATTTGCCCCTAAACCCTATATTATTCAAAATTTCCCAAATTATTAATTTCTTTCTAAAAATCATCTTAATCCATTTCAAACCACTAAAATTGCCCAAAACACCCAAAAATTCTCAAAATTCCTAAAATGCCCCCAAATTGCAAAAATTACCAAAATATCATTTATACCCCAAAAATCCCCAAAATTTTCAAATTCACCTTAAATGTCCCCAAAATACCAAAAATCCCCAAAATTTCCAAATTCACCTTAAATCTCCCCAAAATCCCCAAAATAAATCCTAAGCACTTATTGACCCCAATTGACTCCAAACCCACCAAATTTAGCCAAAATCTCCAAATTGCCCCTAAAGGCCTAAAATCCTCAAATCAACACCAATTTCCATATAATTCATTTCAATCTCACCCAATTTTAATTGTGACGTAATTTCAACATTCCTATCCTAATCTATACAAATCTGAAACCTAATTGAACCATCCTCCATAGAACGGGAGAGTATGTCCATTTGAACTTATTATATTGTTCAAATAATAATCCAAAGTTAAATTTAGGTTAAATTATTAAAATACTCTACGATCAGTGAACCTGATCTTTTAATTAAGAGAAGATGAAATCTATAGTTTTTAGCCTTCGAATCCTTGTCTTTCTCCCAAAATGTAATTCCCTAGACCAAGGTATTGAGTTAGAAGATGCCTCAAATAGCAAAAATGTAGTTTGTCTGTGTGATTTCACGGTTTTCTAGGCAATATAGCATGTTCGAACATTTGGCGCATCATGCACCAGAGTATGTGGAAATCTACTTTGTACTGCTTTACGTCAACCTCTATTTGACTCAAATAAACCTTTCTTAGCCTACATTAACATCACACTAACACAAAAGTTTCACAAACAACACAAAACTTACATTTACATATAAAATTCTTGCTATTACAAACTAACATTTTGCAAGACAACAAACATTAAATTCAGTGTTCTAAAGCAAACCAACATCCTAACATTGGAATCTAAACATCAAAATTCAAAACATAAACATAGATAGTGTTCATTAGAAAGGAAATGCAATCCAACACAATAAACTAAAGAAACAGTACTATACAAAACATTTCGTGCATAAATTAAGATCAAGCATCGGCTTCACTATTGTCCTCATGGATATCTCCCATCGATTGTGGTAATGCACATGCAGATTGTAGAAGGGTCAAAATGAAAATTCATCAGTTGAATTTTCCTCCTCAATCCAAGCATGTTTATGGAACATATGTACCAATCCATCTTCAATACACCCTATATGTTCAAAATGTTCCTTCAGTCTCCAATCAAGATGATCCAACATTTTAATAATATTTCCAATCACATGCATGAGATTCTGCACATCTTTTCTATCTTCTTGATCCTCTTTGAAAGTGCACTCGAGTTGTATTAATGCTGAATAGGTGTTGAATTTGTCTTTGAAAGTGCACTCGAGTTGTATTAAGGCTGAATAGGTGTTGAATTTGGAGATCCTTGATACATCAATACATTCATATCATTTTCATCTCTCATTTCAATACAGTTGCAGTAGACTTTTGGATCCATCGACTTCCAAGGAAGTAAACTTTTTTCCAACTTTCATAAGATACTTGCGATTGACTGCATAATAAGAAAATATTTTTCTAATACAGTCTCATTCCATTTGCAGATCCATTCACAATCAAACCCAAAATTGATTTCACAATAATAGCTCAAACATAAATAAGTTTTCCAATTTGAATACAACAATTCAGAATGACACACTCCTTAGTGACCTTACTAATTTTCATTATAGGTAGTAATTTTGATGCAATATAGAAGTGTCAGGCTTTTGAAACTGGATTTAAAATTGACGAAGGAAAACTTACCTTTCCATCATCTCTGGTCTCCATATTTGCATCTTCATCTGTAAGGTAGCAGTAGAGTTCATTCATATTCTCTCTTGTAGGGCTAAAGTTTGCATAATGGCAGATAGGCACATTTTCAATCATTAACATTTCATTTATTCTTGAAGGAGTAAATTGCACAAACCTACCGCAAACGTAAATCATTCCTTGGTTGATCCCATGAAGATTTGCATAAAATTATTTAACTACGAGAACAACAACAGCGACAGTAGTGTAGCAAAGCACTTCCTAACGCCTCTGAGCAATAGTTTTTTATACTCGAGTATTCGGCGTTTTGAATCCTCGATTCACAAATCCCCTTTCTTTGATAAGCCTCTTCTTTACTAGAACTTGATCATGTAACTTCTGTGCATCGAAACTGATAAAATCTGTGCATCAAAACTGATAAAATTTCTCTGGTTGAAAATTCCAAATCTAGCGGAGTTTCTAGAATGGGAAGCCATAGGAATGGAACAATGGTGACTCTTCCCTCATTTTCCCCCCTAAAATTTGGTTTGAAGTCAATTTTTAGGAATTATATGGAGAAGAAACCACCAAAATTTGCCAAAAATTACGATTTGACGCATTTTAAACATTTTCTGACCTGCAGCGCATCATGCGCTGATCTGACACATCATATGCCAGCTCTTTGGAAAGTGGCGCATCATGCGCCAGTTTCAGAATTTTTGCCATTTCGATTTCAATCCAATAAATTCTCAATTTTACATAAAATTAGGCAGATAAAGATGTTTCTAAATATTTTATCAAATACATGGACTACTGTCGGTGCTATTTAGTGTTGGTTTGTGGGGAGTTGCCCGTAAGAAGTTGTCGGTCATCGGAATCGAAATCCCGTCGCCCGCTTCGGAAGGACGTTGAAGTATGAAATCAAACTGTCCCCATATTTTTTATAGTTTAAAATGAAAGAGCACTGTACCTCAAATCCTGTAACTATCCCAAAGGATAAACACAAGACTTGAGGATGAGGCTCGATCAAAGAAACTAAGAAAAGTATGACGTCCGTTTGGTCTGCGAAACCTTTATATTTACCGACAAGTTTCCCTATTTAATATAAAGGATTAAAAAGGGTTTATATTAAGCTGGGTTCGAACATGATTCCTATAAGGGCAAGCCCTTATCATTAATTACATCTTAAATGACAAAAGTCACCTAAGAAGACTGTCGATAAAAATCAGGAAATATTATCTTCAA
>NW_018164584.1:36395-37227 GCF_001263595.1 Phalaenopsis equestris
TTTTCATGATTATCTTAAAGAAATAATGTGAAATAACTTGAAAAATATGGGTCTCTATATAGGAAGCTCTTCTAACTTTGGAAAAATCAGAGAATACTTCCCTTGATAGAGAATACAACTTGTCAAAATTCCAAGCCAAGGTGATGTGCCATTATGCATGGAGAATCATATGATTAAAAACAATGTTTAATTAATTAAAAATAAAATATGCACCAAATGGACTTGAAATTTATTTCACATTGTTCCCCTTTGTTCACTAAGTAAGAGGGTATTTTTATTTTTTTTTGTGATTTTTCTACACAAAGTTATGAATTTTCTAAGTTAAGGGTATTTAAAAAAATAAGAAAATGTCATATTTATCTATTTAAACCGTGCGTGCCACCTCAACCTACGACGGCTCCGAAGGCATACATGGTGCGCTCTGGTTGGACGCCGCTATCCACCGCGGTTATCCACTAGCTTGCTGACTCGGCCCACTGTTTATGTCCCGAAGTGTTGTTCGGCTTGATCTCCCCCATCCATTTGATACACGCTCGATCGAACATCTCCCCGTCATCGTCCCTGATAGAATGATCCCGTACCTGTCCACACTAAAACCTCAAGATCTCAGCCTAGACTCAACAAAATCACTTCGGGTTGGATCCAATGGACTCGTTTAAATGAGACGAACACATCCATACGGTTAATGTACCATAAAATCAAGCCTAAGTAAATGGAGAATCAAAATAAGCTCGGGAGAAGGAGAAGTTCTATGCCTTTGCTCTGAGAAGGGAGGCTTTGATCAGAGGTGCTCGACACGTTCGTTGGGGTCCAAGGAGGCTAGAGATTGAGT
>NW_018164584.1:44619-45706 GCF_001263595.1 Phalaenopsis equestris
TCTCAGTGAGACGCCCAATTGAACTATAAATATGTCAAACTTGGAATTCATTTGATCTTTCAATTAACTATCCAAAGCCTCCATTTGTGCTTTAAAAGCATTATTCAGGCTTGATTGGATTTGAATTAAACCAATTTTAGAGTCATTAGTTTTGTCTTATCGAGAATCTCAATTTGGTTATAAATTTGATAAAATTGGAGCTTAGATGATGATGAAGTTGAATTTTGAAGATATATTATAAAAATGCATTGAGAATCGTGCTAGATTATAATTTTTTGGTGATGTAATAAGAATTATGTTGTATGTGATACATTATTGTACGGTTCACGACTGTAAATTAATTATTTAGTGTCTCAGCATTGCATGAAAGTCAAAAGGTAAAAGAAAATAAAATAGAAGGAGACACCTCAATTTTTATGTGGAAAACCCTTAAAAGGAATAAAACCATGTAACCTAGCCTTGTTGAATTAATCCATTATGTGATTTTAAGTACATAGGTCCACTCATCCCCTTTATTAGAGAAGATGGAGTCATAAAGTTGATCATCGTAGATGTAAAATAGTAATTCATCGATAATAGTCATAATCTGGTTGTAATTTTTTGCAGTAGCAGTGATAGTAGACTGTGAGGGTTGCAGTCGATTTCTATGGAGGTAGTAAATGTTTTAGATGATGGGTATAGTGTCAGCTTCTCGTGGAGGTCAGATTTGAAAGCCATGGTAGTAATTGGTCATGTTGGCAGTTGATGATTGCTTCAGGAGCATTGGTTGGTCATATAGGTCATAACATGGAGCTTTAATAACATTTGTAGGTTGTAGAGACCGGAGTTAAGAGCTACGTACGTTGTGATAACATTCGTTTGCCCTAGAGGCAGGCTACAGAGGTAAAATTTGTGAGCTACATGAGTTGTGATAATATATGTATATTGTAAAGGCAAGAGTTAGGAGTTACAAGAGTTGTGATAATATCCATAGGTGACAAAGACTGATGATGAGAGTTGTACTCGTTGTGAACTATGTCTATAATTTATCATGTAGGCCGTAGTGGTGAGAAACGAAGAGAGAACTTCAGGAGCAACTGAAGAAGGT
>NW_018164584.1:45806-58854 GCF_001263595.1 Phalaenopsis equestris
AATTAGGATTTTGGTGAAAAATAATAAATTTGGTCCAATTGGTCCCATTGGGTGGTTGGGCTTATTTCAGAGGAGGTTTTGAATGATTTGGGTGGTTTTGTGATTTTTTTTGACATGAGGGGTATTTTGGTTATTCTAGCAATTTTAGGGGTATTTTGAAAATTTAGAGAATTTTGGGGTACTTTGGGCAATATGTGTGGTTTCAAATGGATTGAGATGATTTTTGAAGAGAATTTGAGATTTTGAGCAATTTTGAGAAAGTTAGGGTTTCAGGGGCATTTTGGTAATTTTGAAGAAGTTTAGGGGCAAAAGGTCAAAATTGAGTATTTGAGCAAAATTGAGTTTAAATGGGGAGGCTAATCATAAAATTACCCATTTGGTGCCTTGAGACTAAGGAAATCATCCTTTTTTGGATCCTCCATGTGCTCGTCCTAGTCATCCTAGCCCGAGGCTAAGGGTTTGAGGGACCACCCACATGAGTTTCCAAGAGAATAGGGAACCAAGTTAAGCATATTTGGTTAGTAGTTTAGGTTGAGAGTGAAAGTGAGGGTTTCAATTGTGTGTGTGCAAGTTTAGGCATATTTGGTTAGTAGTTTAGGTTGAGAGTGAAAGGGTTTCAATTGTGTGTGTGCAAGTTTAACTAAGGTCACACCACCAAAGGCTAACCCTAAAGCCAAAGGACTCTATGAGGACTCTTCTTGAGGTCCCACATGCTTGGCTCCATCCTTCTAACTGCTACAGGTCAAAACCAAGCATGTGGAACTCTAAGAGGAGTAAGGAAGTGTTTAGAATCTCTAATAGGGTAGGTTTCCATCACTAGTCTTGTAGGATAGCCAACAAGAAAGTTCTATGGATAAATCCTAAGCTTCTAAGGAAGAAAGACTAGACCTCAACAAAACTGAGGTCAACATATTTTAATGATATAGACCTCGATTATACTTCAAAAAAGGTATTATAATCAATATTTAAGCAACTTGTGTTAAAGAATGTTATGAATGATCATGAGACTAGTTTCTACAATGTATATCAAGTTTGAACAACCTCTAGTTTAATTTATTACGATTTGTTTTTTTTTGGAATTTTTCGATAATCTTACACAGATAAAGATGCTTGTATATTAAAAAACATAATCTAAGAATGGTTTAGTTTATTCTAAACTAAAGCAAACTTTATGGTGTCATTATTAATGTTAAGGAATTATAAGTAGGTTTTATTATTCGAAACGTGGCATTATGGCTCAAACAAAAAGGAGTTCAACAACAACAATCATTATCACAAATTTAATCAAGATGTTAGTTTATTCTTTAATAGACTAAATTGTGCCCTTGAAGGATTTATACATTTCAAAGTGTTGTTGATGGGTTTTGCTGATCAAAACCTAACACAAATTCCAAAATAAAAGAGAGGTTATAATATAATGCAAACAATGAAATGCTAGTATTATTTCGTAGTGCAATATTTATCTTGCACTAAAATAATTTACTAGGGAATTTTAATATTCATTAAAATTTCTATTTTTGATATAGTGGAATAAAGATTTTGAAGATTTCCTCATTATGATAAGGGTTGTTTGTCATCTAGGCGCCACATAGAGTTCAACCAGATAAATGTTACGTTAGAAGTGAAAATATGTGTTCCTTAAATATTTGAATCAACATTACAAATGAAAATTTTATATAACAATTATTCATCTTATCTTCACTTAGTTTTATTACATAATAAAAAAGGGAAATTGTTAAAGATGATTAATAGTACATAGCATGGTCATTTTGTTTTCCAACTTACATGCAAATCTAAGAGCTTTGTAAAAGAAGTTATTCACAATTTGAGCAACAATTAAACACCCAAATGGTCTTAATTATATATTCCATTTTGCCAAAATAAACACTACATCATAATGGTTAACAAATCATGCAATTCGCATTGCAAATAACCATAATGAGTTGTATATAGCAAATTTGGAAGTCACACTAAGGAATTTTAATTACTTCTAAAACAAATTATTGCATGGTGCTAACATTTCCAAATGTGCTCCATATTGATGATTGGTCTTGGTAATCCATACTTAGCAAAAATGCACAATAGAATTTAAACTCATTCTAATGAAAATAAGAACCTTCGCTTTCTATTTATTTATAAAGAGAATATTTATGACAAAAAGTGGACAAATTATCTTATATTATTTATTATCTTGTACTCAAGTAAGGATTACTATGAATAGATGACACTTATTACGTTGATTACAACGATAGGGTCTTACTATCATGACAAAAAACTTAGTTGACGATTCCCTCTTGTACAGGAGAATTTTTTGTTTTTTTTTTGTTGACTCGCATGAGCTATAGCAAAATGGATTTTGATGATAACTAACTAATGCGTGGATGAAACTAGCGAGGTTATTGTAGGTATTTCAAGATAAATAACAAACTTACCTCGATTAATCAGCTCAATGGTTTAATTAGCTCAATAAAATAGAAGAAAAATTGAGATGAGCAAATTAGTGTACTATTCTTGCTAAATGATAAATAAGTAATTACTCCTAACTAGAATTCATCACAGTATTTTGCATACTTTACTACATATATTTTAAATTTAAAATAAATTACTACTCACGTAAAATTTCATAATTAGTATTTTAGATAATTAAGTGAATTACTTGTATTCTCAGGAATTACACAATTAGACAAAGTTAACTTCGTTTTGACATTCTTATGTGCATCAAATATGAAAAGCATTATGTTGGATTGCTCTTATTATTCAATTTCATTCTCACATCTATCCAATGAAAATTTTTATCACGTTATTCATCATATGATCTAATTTTAATTGATAATATCTACACAATTTAATGCCATGATTGTTTTTAATTACCTAAGTAACTCAAAATTTATTTCACGTCAATTACTCTTGAAATTATCTATGTTAATACATTATTTCTCCTAGATAACTAAAATCAAAATTCTAATATAATTCGTTCATTAAAAAAAAATCATGATTTTTTTAAAATTAAGTTTATTTAAATAGATTATTTAATTTATTTCTTGAGCAATTCTTAAATTTATAAATTTAAATTTTAAATCAGTTTTTATGAAAAACAATAAAAATTTTCAAGCCTTAGTTTTGGGAAGTTTCCAAAACTAGAACTTTTTGAATCTCAAATTTCAAATGTTTATTATTAAAATTATTACCTAAATAAAACCAATGAGATTGGAATATTTAATATTTCCCAATTATATAAATTATTTTAATATATTCAATCAAATAGATTGAGTTCTATTTTAGAAAATAATCGGCATCCACCTCTCATGTTCTTAATTAGTTGATATTATTTTTATAATTCAAGTAATCTCATTAAGGAAACCTTTTGGATTGAACCACAATAATTCTAAAATTAAATAACTGTTTTATAAATCCAATTTCGAAGCTCCCTTGGCCATTTCTTCCTCATGTCTAAATTGTTTTAATTGGTTTCAATTAATGAATTCAACTATATTAAAAGCTTTTTTAAATTGATATTGTGTTCAAATTAATTTCCTCTTCCATCTAATTTGAAAATTAAAAAGATCCCTTAATTTTATTTTTTGTTTGAAATTTAAATCAATTAATTTAACAACAATGTCAACCACCCATACTTTCGATGCTCAAATGTTTTAATTCATTTTGCCTCCAAAGTTTTAAATTTTTCCTAAATTATTTTCCCTCCAATTTCTTTACGGTATATTATTTTCCCAAAACACCAAAACTCCTCTAGTTCTGGCTTGGCCAAAATATCTACTCCCCATATTTGCTTGCCTTAAATCCTTCTGCACCATACCCCCTCACCTGAAATCATTGAATATATTCATGTCTCTTAATAAAAAAACAAACATAATGTTTTTTACAAGAAGTAAATCTTGACGAACGAGCCCTTAATATTCTTCTTACACACAACTTCTTTAGTGTTTCATCATGTTTTCATAAACAATGAAGGATTGTGCAAAAAATGGTTACACAAACTCATAACAGCGACTTTTCTGAACTTTACTAAAAATATCTTAAATTTTTCATGTGGCAAATTAAGCGTAAGGTTTAGATTAAAATACACCTTAGTATTTTATTATTTTTTTATCCTCAAGAGTAGTTTTTCCATAAAATATCATTGCGTCTATAATAAAATTATTATGTGCAAAATTCCTTCTAGTTATTACTTTTACTTGATTAGAGATTATGAATGAAGAAGTGTGCGACTATTAAAACATAAATTATCTTAAATTTTCTTTATTGTCTTTCTTCTTATATTATGGAGAAGGAGTACATGCACTCAATGGAAGAAAAGTTCTTACTTTCCTTGGTACTTAATGATACTTTTTTGCCCTTGTACTTGCCCTCGAAAAGGGAAAGTACTTATATTTTGGTGTACCTGTCTCTGGGGAGAGGAAAGTTATAGTAAAAATGTGTAAAAGTTTAATACCCACATGGGAAATGTACAAATTAATTCATGAGATGTACAAAATCCTAAAAAATATTCTTGGTTAGGTGTGCACTGTTAGATTTTCATGTTTGAACTTTATGACACAAATTTCAAAAAATACATAATAGCCAAGTTCTTTTAAGTTCATGATTTTTACATATCTATAATAAAGTAACACATACCTGTATTAATGATGATAAAATTTTATCTTGAAGAAATTTGATCTTGAAGATATGAAATTTTTCTCTTTAATCCCTTGAAACTTTCTATACTTTCTGATGGAGGGATATGTACGAGGTGTATTAGGAAGAAAGAGAACTCATTCCTAAATCATACTCTATTTAACCACCATCCATCAAGGGGGTTACAAACTAATAGAATTTATGATCATTTAAAAATTAATTGATATTTTTTATTATTAAAATTAATGACATAAGTTAGTAACTCTTAGGGATTACATGAGTTATGAAATTAATATCTTAAGTTATTGTAAGTTATGACATAAGTTATGAGTTAACATAATTAATAACTTAAGTTATCATGGGTTACAAAAATAAATGTCATAAGTTATGACATAAGTTATGAGTTAAAAAAATTTATAACTTAAGTTATCAAAGTAAATATCATAAATTGTCATAAGTTATGACATAAGTTATGAGTTAAGAAAATAATTAACTTAAGTTATCGAAATAAATATCATAAGTTGTCATAATTTATGACATAAGTTATGAGTTAAGAAAATAAATAACTTAAATCTCATAAGTTATTAAAATAAATGTGAGCCATAAATAAAAATATAAAATTCTCCCACTTAGCTCACTTAATTTTAATAGTGCAAAACATATTGCACAAAATGTAAGATAAATCCTTCTTTATATTGGCTTAATCATAAATTATTTAATAAGTATGAAATTAATATCAATCGTGGCGGTTGTGCATCAATTTATCGACAGTCGCTTCCATGTATCACAATATCAATCACATATTTAGCATAATGAGAATTAACATCATTGTCCCATAATGTCTATTAAAAGACAAATCTTGTTTAATATTATGCAATATAAATTGTACACTAACGATAAAAAACAAAATTTATAAATATCAAAAACAAGAAAAATTGAGCTTAAAGTGTCAAAGTACAAAGAACATAAAACTAATAAAGGGTTTTGATAATGCCCATTTGCACGACATGTTCGTTAAATGTCTTCGGTGGCAACCCTTTCGTGAAAGGATCTGCAATCATGAGATTGGTGCTAATATGCTCAATTGACACCATATATGTTTGAACTTTTTCCTTAACAACAAGGTATTTTAATTTTATTTGTTTAGCACCTTTGGAATACTTGTCGTTTTTGGAAAAGAAGACTGCTGCGGAGTTATCATAATAAATTTTCAGCGACTTGGAAATACTATCGACAATTCCAAGACCTGAAATAAAATTCAGCTGCCATAAACCCTGAATTGTAGCTTCGAAGCAAGCCACAAATTCAGCTTCCATAGTGGAAGAAGTTGTGATAGTTTTCTTCATACTTTTTCCATGAGATTGCTCCTTCAACAAAAAAGAACAGATAACCAAATGTTGATTTTCTGGTGTCAATACATCCAGCAAAATTTAAATCTGAATATCCTATTACTTCAAGATCTTTAGATCTTCTATAAGTGAGCATGAGGTCCTTTGTTCCTTGTAGATACCTTAAAATTTTATTTGCAGCTTTCCAATGATCTATTCCTAGATTATTTTAATACTTGTCCATCATCCCGACAACAAAGCTAATGTCTGGTTTGGTACAAGTCTGAGCATACATTAAGCTTCCAACAATAGATGCATATGGAATTTCTTCCATTTAAGATGCATAAGAAATTTCATCCATTTGTTTACGTTCTAAATCATTCTTTGGACACTACATAAGGCTGAATTTATCTCCTTTTTAAATTAAAGCACACTTGTTGAGCACCTTTCCATATTGAATCTCCTAAGAACTCTTTTGATATATGTTTTCTGAGACAACCCTAACAATCCTTGTGATCCATCACAAAATACTTCAATTCCAATCACGTAGGATGCCTCACTCATATATTTAATTTCATAGTTCTTAGAGAGAAAGTTCTTAGTTTCAATAATAAGCCAAGATCATTAGTAGCCAACAAGATGTCATCAACATACAAAATGATAAATATGATTTTGCTCCCACTGACCTTTAGATATATCCACCGATCAACAGTGTTTTCTTTAAACTTGTTTAAACCCAAAGAACGTGATGGTATCATTGAACTTAAGATACCATTGTCAAGAAGCTTTCTTAAGTCCGTATATTGATTTCTTAATTTTACACCATGTGTTCCTTTCCTTCAACTAAAAATCCTTCAGGTTGACTCATGTAGACCTCTTTATCTAAATTTCCATTTAGAAAGGTAGTTTTATAAAGGAATTTCCATTTAGAAAGGTAGTTTTCACATCCATTTGGTGTAACTCCAAATCATAATGAGCTACTAGTGTCATGATAATTCTAAATGAATCTTTCTTAGAAACCGGAGAAAAATGTTTTGTTATAATCGATGCCATCTTTCTAAGTGAAACCTTTGGCAACAAGTCTGGCTTAATATCATTCAATATTGTCATTCGAGTCGCGTTCAGTCTTATAGACCCATTAACACCCAACTCTTTTACAACTTTTAGACACAACTTCAAGACAATTCAATGATATCCCAGACTTTGTTATGATCCATCAATTTTAACTCATCTTTCATTGCATCTAACCGTTTAGAAGAATTTGCATTTTTTATGGCTTATGAAAATGAAACTGGATCTTCATTGATTTCTAAGTCAAATTCAGAATCGTGCAGATAAACCAAATAATTATCAGAAATAGTAGACCGTTTTTGTCATTGAGACTTTCTAGGTACTACTTCATGTGGTTCATTTAATGTAGGTTCATTAGTTACAGTTTCATTGGGGGGTATTTGATCATATATCTATTGTTCTTGTAAGTTGTCAAACTGTTCAACAACTGTAGGAATAACAACTTGAGAAGAAATTTTTGGTAAATGAACTTGAACCCTAATTTCTTAGAACTCCACTTTATGTGGTTCCAAACTCACACTATTTTTAATGAACTTGATAGAACTCCACTTTATGTGGTTCCAAACTCACACTAATTTCACCATTTTTAATGAACTTGGCATTTGCAGCTTTAATAATTCTTGTACTGTGGTTAGGACAATAAAATCTATACCGTTTAGATTTTTCTGGATAATCAATGAAGAAACCACTAGCTGTTCTTGAGTCCAGTTTCTTTTCATGTGGATTATATAACCTTATTTCTGCTGGGCAAACCCAAATATGTAGCTCCCTTAAGCTAGGTTTTCTTCATGTCCACAACTCAAAAGAAATCTATGGGACTTCCTTACTAAGAATCCTATTTAACAAATATGCAACAGCCTTTAAAGCATGCATCCACAATGTTGAGGGTTAAGAGGAATTACTCATCATAGTCCTAACCATTTCAATTATAGTACAATTTTGCCTTTCTGCAACACCATTTTGGTGTGGTGTTCCTGACTTATTATATTGAGCACATATGCCATTAGTTTGAAGGTATTTAGCAAATGGACCTAGACATTGTCCAGATTCATTGTAATTTCCATAATATTCACCGTCACTACCAGACCTGATAATTTTCACTTTTTTATCTAGTTGTCTCTCAATGTCAGTTATATGCACCTTAAAGGCATCTGTAGCTTAAGATTTTTGATGCAATAAGTAGACATGCCCATAAAGCAAAAAATCATCAATAAAGGTGATAAAATATTTCTCTCCACGAAAAGATGGAACATCAAAAGGTCCACAAATATCAGTGTATATAATTTCAAGGAGTTGTGTGCCTCTCGTGGCGGCTTTCTTAAGTGTGTGATTTTTGTGTTTTCATTTAATATAATTCACATAGGTGCCAAGATCAGTAAAATCGAAGTCATTAAGAATTTCATTCTTTGCTAATCTTTCAATTCTTTCTTTGGATATATGACACAAACGTTTATGCCACAAATAAGTTGAACTTTCATTCATAAAAGCACGTTTAGTATAATATTATGATACAAAGTCATCAAAGTCTCAAAGAAAAGGTTATCAAGTTTAAGCTTATATAGGTCATCACAAAGAATATCAGAACCTACGAGATGATTGCGTTTAAACAAACTGAAACAGAAAGTCATCAAAGTCTCAAAGAAAAGGTTATCAAGTTTAAGCTTATATAGGTCATCTTAAAGAATATCGGAACCTACGAGATGATTGCGTTTAAACAAACTGAAACAGCCATTTCTAAATTTAAAAGAGTGTCCAATAGAATCAAGTTTAGAAAATGAAATAAAATTACGAGAAATGGAAATGACATAAAGTGTTTGAAAAAGGTCTAAATGAAGTCCAATATCTAAAATCAATTGTAAGATTCCATTAGCTTCAATAGGTGCTTTGACTTTGTTTCCCATGAAGAGAAACTTTTTATTTGTGTTTACGATTTGGGTTGTAAGGAATCCCCGCGTCACTTTAGAAACATGAGTGGTACAACTAGAATCAATCCACCATGTATTATAATAAATAGAATCAAGTTTAGACAATGAAATAAAATTACGAGAAATAGAAAGGACATAAAGTGTTTGAAAATGGTCTAAATGAAGTCCAATATCTAAAATCAATTGAAAGATTCCATTAGCTTCAACAAGTGCTTTGACTTGATTTCCCATGAAGACAAACTTTTTATTTGTGTTTACGATTTGGGTTGTAAGGAATCCCCGCGTCACTTTAGAAACATGAGTGGTACAACTAGAATCAATCCACCATGTATTATAATAAACTTTTGCCAAATTTGATTCCAAACATACAGAAACACAAGGTTTAACTTTCTTTTCAAACCTGTCTTTGCACTTTTGACACTCATTTTGATAGTGTCCAGGCTTTCTGTAAAAGTGACACTTAATTCCTTTACATTCCTCTTTATGAATTGAGGCAGATGACACATTAATCTTTAGTGTTTTTTTCTTTCCCTTTCCATTATTCTTTCCACATTTCTTTACAGCTCTTCTTTGGTGACGCATAAGATTAATGGTGTGAGTTGCTCTTTTCTGAAGCCTTGTTTTCTCTTGAATGAGCATACAATGTAGTTCATTCACATTCCACTTATCTTTCATAGTGTTGTAGTTCAAGTGAAATAGAACATACTCACAAGATAAGGAGTTAATGATAAATTGCATAAGGAATTTTTCACTCACTTCCATTCCCAGAGTCTTAAGTGTTGCTGATATGTTCGTCATTTCAACGACATGCTCATACATAGTATGAGAACCATCAAATTTCATGTTGGTTAACGTACTCAATAGTGTCCCAGCAAGAGACTTATCAGTAGAGTCAAACTAGAACAATTCTCAGCAAATTTCATAAATTCCTTAGCACTTTCAGTCTTAGAAAATGTACACTTTATGTTGGTTGCTACAGTCATTTAAGCTTAATCTATTTGATTTTTCCCAAGTATTATAGAAAGATATTTGCTCAGCACTGCTGGAATAAGTGAGAGCAGGGAGTTTCTCAGATGTGAGTGTCAAATCAAGATCCAAAACACCAAGGTGAAATTGGACTTGCTCACGCCATTCAGAGAAATTAAGCCCATTGAAAGTTTCAACACATGTAGCTTGCGAATGAAAAGAAATAAGAGTAGTTATTGCAAATAAATAAAACATGCTCGTACATTAATGCTTCGAACCATGAACTTACATAGATATTCATATAAAACCAGGTTAAAATAATAATCATAAAAATAATAATGCATTGAAATCTCCTTTAGGTGGTTTAACAATACACGATAATAATCATCATTGATGTTTGAATTAAATTTAATATAATTGGTAATTGTTTATACTTAAATTAGAAATGTCTATCTTTGGATAAATAAACATATCTTAACTAAGTATATAAATAGACTACAATTATATTCAAAGATTATAAATCAAATGATCAACATTTGGGTGATCTAAAAATATTTCATAATCAATGAATTTTAATATTTTTATAATGAAATATTAAATTATTTCATAACAAGCATCACATAGTTGTGAGTAATTGAATTTATTTAATTTGACATCTACTAAACTTATTAATTTGGTCACTTTGGTGACTAATAATTTAAACATATCATAGCCATCAAATAAATAATACTGTCAATCACATCAATTTACTTTAGTATTTGTGATATAATTTAAAATCTAATTCTGAGCGAAAATTAATACAATTAACAAAAATAAAATTATATGAAAAATCCTAAATTTAGTAATCAAGACTCTGATACAACATGCTAGAAATTCATGTTTGAGCATTATGACACAAATTCCAAAAAATACATAATAGTCAAGATTGTTTAATCTCATGATTTTTACATATCCATAATAAAGTAACACATACCTGTATTGATGATGATAAAATTTGATCTTGAAGAAATGAAGTTTCTCTCTCTAATCCCTTGAAACTTTCTGTACTTTATGATAAAGGAAAATGGACGAGTTGTGTTAGGAAGAAAGATAACCTCTAATCCCTTGAAACTTTCTGTACTTTATGATGAAGGAAAATGAACGAGTTGTGTTAGGAAGAAAGATAACTCATTCTCTAAATCATGCTCTATTTAACCATCATCACCAATAGAATTTATGATAATTTAATAAATTAATTGATTTTATTATTATCATTCTTATTAAAATCAATTACATAAGTTAGTAACCTTTAGGGATTACATGAGTTATAAAATTATAAGTTAGTAACCTTTAGGGATTACATGAGTTATAAAACTAATATCATAAGTTATCATATATTATGACATAGGTTATGAGTTAAGATAATTAATAACTTAAGTTATCATGAGTTACAAAAATAAATATTGTAAGTTATAATAAGTTATTACATAAGTTATGAGCTAAGAAAATTAATAGGTTAAGTTATCAAAATAAATATCATAAGTTGTCATAAGTTATGACATAAGTTTTGAGTTAAGAAAATAAATAACTTAAGTTATCAAAATGAATATCATAAGTTGTCATAATTTATGACATAAGTTATGAGTTCAGAAAATAAATAACTTAAGTTATCAAAATAAATCTCATAAGTTAATACAATAAATGTGAGCCTTAAATAAAAATATAACATACACACCCCACCCCACTCTCATCAGTGTCACAACTTTCTTAAAGGGTATCAAGGCAAGATTCTTGCATTAGGTTTGCTCACCTCAAGGAGATCATATTATAGCAAACTGAGTTATGTATAAAATTTTGGAATGGTATTCTCTTACTTGAGCTTGCTATTTTATTCAATTTATAGATTTTATTATATGAAACTTGGTTCAAGGTATCTATTCCTTATAAATTAAATTTGATAATGACTTATATGTAGATATTCCATTTAATGAATATATTAATATTGAATGAGAACTTACATAAATAATTCTCCTAATGCCTAAACTTACTTTTCTGTACGTTAAAATCAAAATATTATATTTGTATTTCAACTTATAAAACTAGTAAAAAATTTTTGACCTAAGTTTGTATCACTTATGAGAATATAAATGAAGTTAACCAATCCAATATTAACATCCTCCTTCATGAATATGAACTTTCTCTATTCATTCAAATGAGAGCATTGCTAACATATATTCACACATTAGAAAAATTATTCTTTACATGATCTTAGTAAAATTATTCCTTACATGCCTTTAATTTTCACTTTTGACCATGCAAGTTGCATTCTCCTTTAATATAGGCTATTGGAGTATAGATTTTTGGTAGAAAAGCAGGGAAACCAGCGTTATTTTAATGTAGAAAAGCAAGCTCATCAAAACCGGCTCTTACTTTGAAAACAACTCAAAAGTAAGCAGATTATTATAACATCGTCATTAACACCAACAAAGGAAACAAACATGATACAAACCAGACTCATGAACATAAAACATAAACATATATGCAAGCATAATATATGGAGATATTTAAACAAGTCTTTGACCAATATGTCACTTGATTAGAAGAAGTGATGCTTTTTCTTCCCCTCGGCTTCCTCTTCATCTTCCTTAACCTCCTTCTTCTCGTGGTGCTCATGGAAAGCATACCCGCCGGAAGTCACCCCCACGACTGCTGCGATCTCCTCTTCTACCTTGTGCCTGTGTGCGTGCTCCGGATGCTTCTTTGTCTCATGCTTCTCATACTGTCATTAATTTTTCACAAATAATCAGTATCAATTTTTCTGTAATTTAAAAATGCAAAATAGAATATATTGCTCAAGATATTCTTCCTCAATACGCACTAGTTAACATGTATAAAATTCGAACACTTGTATGAGGGATTATAAGCTGTTAATAATAATCGCTTAAAGTAAAATTTTAACGTAGCTGGATGCGATAAATCTAGGCTCAAATCCAAGATTTATAATAGTTAGACAAAGAGCTAGAATATTTATGTAAGTGTTTAATAAATCAAATGTTTAAGAAACAGTTAATAATGCGATTAGCAGTTAATTCAATTTTTTCTTTTAAAAAAATCCACTAATTTTTAGAAACACTGACAGAAAAAAAA
>NW_018164584.1:58954-73183 GCF_001263595.1 Phalaenopsis equestris
TTAGACTCATTTCATAATCCGTTAGGTCAGATCATCAAGAAATATTATACAGCCAATTAAAAGTTTTTTGGTTGGTTGAGGTGCTTTGCCCCGTCAAGAGAAGGTTTTTTAGAATTTTCAAAAAGCAATTTTTTTTAATTTAGATTTTGTCATACAACATTTTTGAAGGACCTAAAAGCTTTTCAAAATTAAAACTTTTGTAACATTTGAAACTATTTTTATTTAAAGCAGCAAATAATTAAAATCAATGTGTATTTTACCATGTTAATCTATTTTTCAAGAAATATTTCTTCACAAAAACCATCGTGATCATATTTCATTTTTGAATAGCTAGTTATATATATATATATATATATATATATATAGGTACTAAATCTTTTTTAAAGAGTTTGCTAAACTATAAACATTCGCAGCTCCGGACGAGCAACCTCACAGACCATTATATCTTGCTATCATAGAAATCTTGGCCAAATGGTTTGAAAACCATTATCCACATGATCAATTGTTAAACTAAAATTTTAAATGAAGGAAATTTCCTCAATATAAATAGCTAAAAGAAAATTTAAAAGTCAAAACTTTTTTGAAGTATAAAGAGATTAAGAGTATTTTTCTCAAATTTATGTGGGGCTAGAGCATCTCCAAATCCCCTTCGGTTAAACTACTGTACATGACAACGATAAAAAAAGTTAAGAAATAATACTTCAAGGAATAAAAACCAATATGGCAATCTATAAAAGCTGACATCATAAAAAGTGGGAGAAGAATTACCATTCGTTGCCTCTTCTCTAGGCGCAGTTTTTCTTCATTTGCCTTCTCATATTCTCCATTTTCTAGATAACGCTGGTCTGGCCTTAGTCTTGAATCAGTAGGTGGGAGTCTCTCCTTGATTCATCATTAAAACATTGAGGTTACAACTTACAAAATTACACATAGTACGTAAGAAGGTAAAAAATAAAATAAAATAAAGGGAAATCAATTGGTTTGATGCAAATTCTTACCAGCAATCCAGGTGTTAATTCATTTAGTGTAATTGCAAATGATGTCAAGTTATACCGAGTAGGGTTTGCAGGAGAATCATTTTTTTTCCATAATAAGGATGCATCACCGGGTGCAACAGGAAACTTGATCTTAGAAGCATCATATCCATTAATGTAATACATATAATCATCCCATTTACCCAGCAATGTAGCAACTTTAACTCCCGTTCCATCCTCAACAAATCCTTGCACCTGTACACTATAGTTAGATTGCAAGCACAATAAACCCTTATAGAAGATATTGTACATTACTTCATGCAACTTATATTCTTCGGAACGCTTCTCCTCCTCCTCCTCCTTGTGGCGGTGGCCGAAGTGGTGGTGGTGGTGGTGCTTCTCCTCAGACATTGGATTAAGGATCAAATGTTAGTTTTGGATAAGAAAACTTTTAGGTGGAGTTACTAATGGCTTGAGCAGATGGAACGCTATTGGTGACGAATTTATAGTAGGAGACAAAAGAAGATTTGGGATGGACGGTTGTGATTTGATAGATAAGGATTGGAAATGCTTGTAAAATGATGGTATTTTGTGTGGCTATCTGGCTGCCGCATAGGCGCATAATATCTTGGGCTAATCTTCAACAACAAGTCTCGATAAAAATTTATTTTAAGTTAAGATAATATCATTAAATTGAAGGCCCAACGTTTCTCTCATATTCAATATATATATATATATGTGATTGCCTAGAAATGGCAAGAAAGACAAAGATAGGTGCTTCATGAAATATTTTCTTTATTATTTATGGGGATGATAGTACAATGGTGATACTATAATTTTACCCACATTTATAGGAGATCTATACTAGGGTATTTATGATATTTTACAAGCATGAGCTTATTATCATGATGTGTCTTGGCTTGACCATCTAAATTTGGATTACTCATATCGATAAGGTTAGCTTGATTGGTTAAGCTGGGTCTGAAGGATTCAATTTGTTGATCCAGCTTGGTTGAATATTTTTGATCCCTGTCGAGGAATCTTTAGGTCTCCACTAGTGGTCAAAGATACTTTGTTGAACTTGCTCATCCTTTGGATCGGCTTAACGGCGTGATAAGCTATCACACTGAGCCAACTTTTCTATAGCAGATGGCTTAGATGCTTTCTTGCTCGTTTCTGATCGAACGAATTATAATTCGATCACCTCGTCTTCTTATTTGCATTTTGACTCAGTTGGTTTTAGCCTAGAGGCTTGGCTTATTCAGTCAGCTGGGCGTCACAATCACCTCGGATAGGATCATCTCTATTACACTCTTCTCTTACGGAATGTTAGATCTATTTAAGATCTACACAGACTCTTTTTTGAGGTATATATTTAAGTTGATTGATTTTCTTTCTTGAAAGTGACACTCCAATAGGCATAGGGGAATTTAATGTAAAATTAGTCACATTTAGTTTTAATTGATGGTTCATTGACTATTCTATCTTTATTTTGGTGCCTTTGATTCTTTCAAATAGGGTTTATGGATTACTTCCTATTCCTAGTTTACTCCACACCTTCCATTATTTGATTTGGTTGGCTTTCGCTTTTTAGATGCAGCGACGAACAAACTGGTGAAGTCACAGGTTGACGTTCCACCAGAGGTGATTTGCTCTGTCTTTGAAAAACCAGAAAGATAAGACCAAATTAAATGTGAAAAGAGAAAGAAATCATCGTAAATAAAAAGAAAATTGCACTCTGACTGTCAGATTTGGTGGGATCCTCTGATACAATCCTTGACATGAAATCAAAGAAAGTTTAGCCAGCCGATTCAGACTTTGATCCAGTTGTTCAACCTCCCATTAAAACCCAAGACCATCCAAGGGACCAAATCACTTAAATATCATCTAGCGTGCATCTGTCAATTTCCCTAGTCCTCTATGGTCAGCCTGTCATGTCATTTACAATATTTGAGTTGAATCAAATCATAGGTATGAGGGGCTTTGGTCTAATTTGTGTTGACTAATTTCTCTTAGCCTTTTTTATTTTATGATGACTCTTGGTGCATATGATCCAGCTCTAGAATTAGTTGAGGGTTTAATCAGAGCACCAGTAATCACAGACCAGATTCTATGTAGGGGTTGTAAGAGCTTGATATTCCTAGTTTAAAGTGAATCATACCAACTGAGTCAGTTTAGGTCTATAGAAGAATTTCTACGAAGGAGGTTGTTTCTGTTGAAGCATGTGTTGACCGAAGCAACTTCTAATCCTCTTGTAAAATATTCACTTTCTAACTTTCTGAGCATTCTTCGTGTAACATAAGTTTTATTCTGGAATAATTTTTTTCTTACCTAATTTCTTATGTTAATGCGACTCTATTGATAACACAATACATAAACAGTTGTTTAATTTCATTTTCTCTTTGTCTGGTGGTTATATATATATATAATTAAAAGGGAAACCCATGGCCCCTTACGCGTTAATAAAGAAAAAGGGGTACAAAATTTGGGAGGGATAGTGGATCCCCAACTAAAAACAAAACAAAATGCATCATGTTCCTAGGGGTTCCACTATCCACAGTACAACTCCACGCAAAAAAATCAAAAAATGCATGTAAACCCTCAAAATGTATACAAAAGAGTAATGTGTACCCAAAAATTACATGTATACCAAAACCTGTGGCAACTTTAGTAGAGGAGAGCAAAATCAAAGTTAAAAATGCAATGTCCAGTGGGATCAACAATAGACTCCGACCCACAAACTCCGACTGCACTCAGTAATGAATTTCCCTGCCAAGACATAGTTAGGCTTCAACATACAATGCTTGTCAAACCAGGTAAAATAGTAAAAATAATAATGGCAATGAATAGAAGTGTGCATAAGTATCTTGTATCCACTGAGTATAGTCTCCAAGGATCCAGAGAAACCATGAAGATAATATGGAATGTGCATCCAAATACATAAAGCCCAGTGTGGCCTCAAGCAAAATTGAGTAATGTCGTATAGGGACGAACCAACTAATTGCATAATAGTCCAGCCAACGCAATCTAGGCCAAAAATGTTGTCCAATCATCATCCAAACCAAAAATAGTAATATGAGGCAGTAAAAACCTAAATTAGAGTAAAAAACCCCATATCAGCAGCAGAGAAGTGCAATTAACATATAAAATACAGCCGCACCACTTAATTCCCGACCCACGAAGAAATCCCAATCATTTAAAACCAAATTTCCATAACAGAGCCTAAACCAAGGCAGCCTTCCAACAAACTTCCAAAAAGCCATTAAAAAATTAAAATGTTTCAAAACACTAGAACTATAAATGACAACAGGTGAGCAGTTAACCAGTCCAAAAGTGCAAACCAAGCAAACCAGCTTAAACTGCCCAAGCCAACAGTTATAGCCACCTTCCTTCCATAAATCAAAGAAAAAAAAAATTGCATAGTAAACATGAAACAGAGAAACCAAAATCCAAAAATATAGGAAGCAAAAGTAAATGATGATTAAGGTTTTTCTATTGAACACCTCAATAGTCCTAGCCAAATAAAAGAACCAACAACAATAACCATTCCGTACAACCTGGTTATAATTACAACATAGCAAATCAAAGAAAGAAAGAATTATGCATTCCAATATAGCCAACGACAGTCCCATGTTACTAGAACTGGAGCCAATATAAAGAGGTAGCAGATTAAAATCGAACATAAGGGGCATCCAAGTCACTTTTACTAAGTTTATGCAATAAAGGAGGAGTATCCCCAACAGTAGCACTTGGCACCCTCCATTTAGCCAGGCAATCCGTAGATTGGTTTCCCTCTCTATAAGTAAATGAAAAAAGTATATTTAGTGTTGCCTCTCTATAATTTTACGAATTCTTCTCAGCCAAGAAATGATATACCATGGTGGCATCACAAGAATGTTAAACATTAGTTCGGAATCTATTTCCGGTACAATGCCATTAAGATTGAGAGAGGAAATAGTTTGAAGTGCAGCAAGCACAGCAATAGCCTCTGCCTCAAGAGGAGAATTAACAATGCAAGGTGAAGCAAAATAAGCAATGCACTATACCATCCACATAAACCATAAGACTATACCATCTCTGATTAGCCCTCACATACATGTATAGGCATTGAAATAACTCCCATCAACATTAACTTTAAACCAGCCATGGGAGGTGGTGCCCGTTTAATTAAAATAGGTTTCCTACCCCAACCCACAGAAGGAGAGACATCTTGTCCACTGAAAGACTTCCAAGACTTTTTTAAAATAAGCCAGTGCTAAAATAGATGTGGTAGAGGGAGTATGACAAAAAGCTTCATATTTTTTAGTATTCCTAGCCATCCACATAAACCATAAGACTATACCAGGAAAATAAAAGTGCTTGTTGAAGGAAAGATCAAAATCCCTCCAAATCTTAATAGTAGATTTAAGGGTCAGATTTGAGGGCCAGTTAATACCAAAGAAGCACCCAATATATTGTCAAACCTCTTTAGCAAAAGGACAAAAGAAAAATAATTGATTAAAATATTCTGCATCTTTTTTACAATTATAACAAAAAGAGGCATGTTTCAACCCTTCCAGTTTAAGAATATCATCTAGAGGGAGCAGTTTATAAAAATATCTCCAAAGGAAAATTGAGATAGATGGAGAAATAAATTTATGCCAAGTGTAAATTTGCCATTTCCAAGGAGTAAAATCAAGAGTGCAGATTCGAGTAAAGGAACTTTGTAACAGATGTTCTTGTATGGTTCTTCCAGTAAGGAGCATCCTTATCTTGAGAATGAATAGGAATAGTAGCAATAGCAGGAGCTATATCACCAACTAAAGAATTCAACATAGTTAAATTCCAATCACCATTAATCTAGCAGTCTGAGACTAGCAAATTAGCATCATAACCAGAGACAGGCAAAGTAGAATACATAGAGATGCCCCAATCATCCTTCCATAAGGAAATACTACCATCTTCAATGTCCCAAAACATAAAATGAGATGCTACATCCCGTGCATCAATAATAGCCTTCCAAAGCGTAGAATCCCCCACTTTCCAATTAATCGTAGAGGGATGAAGATTTTTACATTACTCCACCAATCAAAATTTGAACCAGAGTTTACACATGTTAATATCAGTAGTATGCTGTAAAGTTTTAAACCCATGCCCACCTGCAGTAAGTCGCTTGCAAGTGTAGTGCCAAGTGGTCTAACTTTTAGATGATCTAGAGCCCTTCCAAAGGAACTTGTTAAAGATTATTTGAAGATTCTTTTGAGTGCTTTTTTTTTATTTTAAGAACTTGCATAGTGTAGAGAGGAAGGGTGCATATGACACTTTTCAACAAAGTGAGCCTACCCCCATTAGAAAGGAAAGTATTTTTCCAGTCATTCATCTTGAGTTTAACTTTTTCAATCACCTCATCCATCTGTGTTTACTTAGTTCTACCACTATGAATGTTGACCCCAAGATACTTGATAGGTAGCTTAGAGATTTTACAACCAGTAAAGTTTGAAGCCCAAGAATGTGTGGTAGAGTGAGCACCTTCACCAAAATAAATGGAGCACTTAGCCAAGTTGAACATCATACCCAAAATGTTTTGGAAATCATTTAACAAAGACATAGTATCTTTGATAGCACGTTTTCTAGAATTTAAAAACAATATAGCATCATCAGCATATGCAAGGTGACTCACCACAAATTTAGATTTATGAGAGAATAGAAGATAAGGATGCTCAAAATGCAGCTTGCTAATAAGCCTAGACAGGTAATCAAAAGCAATTATAAAAATAGTGGGAGAGAGGAGGTCTCCTTGCTTAATACCCCTGTTAGCAGAAAAGAAACCATTAGCTTTACCATCAACCATCACACAATAGCTATCTTTAGATAGCCACCTCTGAATGAGAGAGCAGAAATCCTATTTAAAACCTTTAGCCTGCAGAATATTAATTATAAAGTCCCAGCTAATAATGCCAAAAGCTTTATTTATGTCAAATTTAAGGACAATGTTTCCCCCCTACACTTTTTGTCCAACTCTTCAATCATCTTATGTGCTAAAAGGATATTATATGTAATATCCCTTCCATTAATGAAAGCCGACTGATGATTAGCAATTATATGAGTAAGATGAGGCTGCAATCTGTTAACTATAATTTTACTCATAACTTTAGATGTCACTGTAGTGATAGATAGAGGACAGAAGTTGTCCGAAGAAATCTTATCATTACCTTTTGGAATAAGCACAATCAAAGAAGAGGTGAAATATTTACCAGGATTATATCCAAGGAAGAAGCTTTGAATAACAAGAATAACCTCCTTCTTAATAACCTCCCAAGAATAGATGTAGAAAGCAGAAGAAAACCCATCAGAGCCAGAAGCTTTGTTTGGGCATATAGATTTGAAAGCATTTTGTATTTCCTGCTTATCAGGAGCGTAAGATAAAATGAGATTATTAATGTAATTATACTCTTCCACAAAGTGAGTGGGGTCAACATGCATAGTGTGTGTAGAGGAGTGAAAAAGCTTAGTGAAATAGGAAACAAAACTATCTCCAATCTCTTCCATATTAGTTAAAATACTCCCATCCCCCTTTAAAGCAAGATGAGCCTGAGTAACTGTATCCATCAAATGAGGAGAAACATCAAGTTGGGCTTCGAAAGAATCAACAATGTTCTGAGCATCCTACACCTTTTTATGAACATTACCAAAGACCTGGTAATTCCATTTAATGTGATGAGCAACCGTCTTCTTATGTAATTGCCACAAAACATACCAAGGAGTCGCAACTCCATCAAATTTTCAAGCTTGAGTCATCAAGTTAAGATAAGTATCATGAGAACTCCAAACATTAAGAAATTTAAAACGAGATATGGTTGGTTTAACAGTAATTGCCAAAGTGAGCAAAATAGGATTATGATCAGAGGTGACATGACTCAAATGTTGAACCTTCACAATAGGAAAATGACTTATAAAAGCATAATTAGCCAGAAATCGATCCAATCTCTGATATAGAAAACCTCTCCTCCACGTATAAGGAGATCCAACATATTCAAAGTCATAAATACCTGCATTAGAAAAAGAGTTAGAAAACCAGTTAATAAGAGCAGGCTCAACTCTACCACCTCCTTTTCTCTCCATAGGCTTCAATATCATATTAAAGTCCCCACCTACAAACCAATTCTCATTAATGATGTTTCCCATGAACTCAAATTTTTTCCAAAGCAGATTTTTTTCATGTAAATGAGAACTAGAGTAAACAAAAGTGCCCCACCCCCGAAAGCCTTCAAAACAGATTTAAGAAAGGATTTATTTTTCGTCATCTTCTATAATGGAAAGAGTAGTGGGCTTCCAAAAAACCCAAATTTTATTGTTGAAATTGTAGTGAGAACAATAACCTTTGAATTTATTAAGGATTCTATGTTTATTAACATGAACCAATGGTTCCAAAATAGCAAAAATGAGTAATTTGTGAACCCTACAAAGATTTTAAGCCTATTAAGGGAGTTATGGTCAGCTACTCCCCTAATATTCCACACCATGATATTAAACATGATGACATGAACCAACCCTTGTAGAAGATCTAGTAGAGTTTACAAACTGTTCTCCATCAGAGTGATAAGTTCCTTCGTGAATGATGTTACTTGCATTAAGCGTAGATAGTTCAATATTACGTTTAGCCTTTTTTCTAGAATGCTTTTGTACCTACCACTCATTTTCCAATGTTATAGTAGCATTAGATAAAGAAGTATTTATATCAACATTATTAGAAAGAGTTCTAGCTATAGGAGGATGAACCAAAGTACTAGGGGAAATAAAGTTTCCGTTATCAGTAGTGTGCCCCACAAGCATTGTTGTTTCCACAGGCTCCTCAGAAACCACATTAGCATCGTGCTCATATAAATTTTCAGCCAACACAACTTCTTCATTTATTTGCAATTGTTGAGGATTAACATTAGTGCAAGAATGTAAGATATCAGTGCCTTCTTGACCTTCATTAATATTCATTTGTTGTGGGACGTCCTCATTGCAATTGTGTATAGCTCCTGTTTCAAAAGGTTGTAAATTAGAGATGGCATTGTTAATAACAAGATTTCTAACTGCATCGACCTCATTTTCAATACTAGGTGGGAGAACAGGATGTTCAATATTTGTGTTGATAACGAGTGATATAGTATGTGTTGCAATGTGAGTGTTGAGTTGTGGATTCAAAATAAACAAGAGGTGGTTTGATGGCCGAACATAGAACAGTGAGTACAGTAAGGCGAATGCCTTTCAATTTCAACAGGCTGCCAATAACCTTAGTGTTGTGATCCTATCCATATTTTATTACAAAATGATTGTGTAATGTCTTGTTCAAGCAAAATACATGCTTCGAAAAGTCTCGATAAAGTAAATGTAGCATGATCCATTTTTAAAGGCTTGCCCGTAAGCAGCAGCAAGCGAAAAAAGTATCTTATGATTAAAAGGATGCAGTTTAAGCCCCAGAAAACGTATCCATCATACCGGAATAATACGCAATTCAACTTTAGGGTCAAAATTAATAGACCATGTCCTAAAGTTCATCATGTTATTCTCTACCCACATAAACCATTTAGCAAAAAGTCATGTGCAGTTCTCATCATTGGCTAATTGTATAAGGATATGTCTACCATCTATGTTACCAACTTTCCACTAACCTTTTAATTTTAACATTTCAAATTCTTTCCTGATCAACTCAACCTTTGGAATACCATAAGTAAATTTACCAACTAGGGCCAGATGTCAAGATGATGCAAGTATGGAAGTTTAATCCTCAGTCACATAGAGCACAAGTTCAAGTTATTTCTCCCCAATTTCTTGATAAAACTATAATCTCCTCCAACTATAAGAGTATCATGAAAACTCTGCGGAAAAAATTTAGTGGAGGGAGCGGCCAAGCCACCTCCCCCATCCAAAATAGCATCTACAAACGAACAAGAAAACAAATGCATGACTAAAAACACGAAGAGAAAAAAAGAAAAGTTAATGAACGATCTCACCAGCAAAGGAGGAAAGAAAAATCACCATGAATGCCAGAGCTTAACCTAGTTGCCGCTCCCATCCCGTAGATTATAGAATATATACCATTACAGAGATCAGAGAGGGCTGGGGACTTCACAATTGGTTCAAAACAGGAACCCAAGAAATCCCCCAAAAAAAGCTAGTGTCACCCTCAAAAAAGAAAAACTACAGTGACTCAACAAAAGGAAATAAGTGTGAGAAAGCATCTGCCCCCACAAAAATCATTTATCTTTCTAGACCATTCTGATGTGAGGGACATTTAGTATATCTCCTTGCAGCAGATAAAGGAGAGCAGGTGGAGGGTTGACAGCAACTTCAGTCTCATTAGAGTGTGATCCAAGCTGGGCCAACCAGTTTGTAGGCTAGTTACCTTCCCTATAGATGAAAGTGAACTAAATTTGTATCTTGCTAGTGAGATCTCTGATTTTGCTTATCCAATAAGAGTAGTGCCAGGGAGTCTCCTCCTCCTGGTTTAAAAGGGGACAAATCACAGCAAAATCAACTTCTAAACAAATTTTATTCCTATTAGCCTTAGTGGCAAGGTTGATTGCCCAATACAGAACAATGAGTTCAGTTTCAGTGGCATCATTGGCCAGGACTGGGGTATAAAAGTACAGCATGCATTTACCCAAATGATTTCTGTAGTACCTCCCACACCAGCTCCATCTTTAATAAAGCTTCCATAAGTGTTAATCTTCACAATAGGATGATTAGGGGTTTTCCAGTAGACTCTAATGACTTGAATAAGACCAGACTTAATGGATGTACAGGAGTTAGAAATGTTAAGAAATCTAGGAAATCCTTTCCAGTTAATCATCTTATGTAAGTAAGTAACACAATTTCTAACAGTACTCCCCACATTTGAATTTGCTTCTTCAAATTTAACCTTGTTTCTTTCCATCCAGATGAACCAAGCAATGGTGAAAGGGATAGCAGCATACTTCCTTATCTTCCAGTGCCACCAGCAATTAACCAGCCTATCCCAAGTGAGCTCTTTCTGATCAATTGTCAACTGATTTAGGAACTGTTTCCATACCTGTTGAGCAAAGTCACATTCAAAGAATAAATGATTCAGAGTTTCCTCTTCCTTCTTACATAACCAGCATTTAGAGGGACCCAGCTTTAAAATATCATCAGTAGGGATCATTTTGTGGAATATTCTCCAACAGCAAAAGGACATAGAAGGGGATAGGAACTTATTCCATAAATGATCACCCTAGGGTGTTTGCTCCCAACTGAAATTTTTGGAATATATGGCTTTGGTGAGGCTTTGGTGGGAAGTAGTCTGCCATAAGATTTTATCAGTAATATTTCTGTTAAATTTTATACTGGCCACTTTGGTGATAGAGTGAGGTTGCAGAAGATTTGCTAACTTACCCAGGGACCAGTTATCACCATCCCAATAATCAGCCACTTTCAAATCACTATTGTAGATATTGGTAATGGGGGAGAGCCAGTCTTTGGGACATCAATTGTCAATCCAAAACTTGATTTCCCCATTACCCAGCTCCCAACTGTAGTTTGTTTCAGCAATTTGTCTGATTTTCAGCATTTTCACCCAAATTCTAGAATCAACAATTTTTTTTTAGGACAAGTGTGGGATGCTGATCTTTGCAATACTTACCCCACATGAATTTAGCCCACAGAGAATTTTGGTCCTAAAATTAATCCAGAGTTTACAGAAATTGACTTGAAGTAGTTGATCAAGGTCCTTAAAGCCAATTCCCCCAGCAATTTGAGGTTTAGCTGCTTTCCTCCAGGAAGCCCAATGCATTTGCTGTCTTTGACCAGACCATATGAATTTATTAAATAGTCTCTCCAGCTGTATTTGAGTGCTTTTCCTTATAGTAGTCATATGTAGTATATAAGCTGGGAAGGTAGTGATTATGATCTTTAACAAGGTAATTCTTCCCCCATTAGACAAGAAGGTATGTGTCCACCCATTGAGAAGGTTAGAGACTTTATTCAGCACCTCATCAAACTGAGTTTGTTTGGTTCTGCCAGTGATAAGAGGCACCGCAAGGTACTTAATAGGGAGTTGAGTAGTTGTGAAACCAGTATAATCAGATGCCCAAAGTTTGTGAGTGGAGGATGCATGTTTATAGAATACCCTCTGACACTTTGCTGGATTGAATGCCATTCCTGAAATAGCTTGGAACTTTTGTAAAATTTGATTGAATGCCATTCCTGAAGTAGCTTGGAACTTTTGTAAAATTTGGATGACTTTTCTGATAGCATTTTTGCTGGCTCTGGAGAATACCATAATGTCATCAGCATAAAGTAAATGAGTAATAGCAATGTTGGATCTATGATGGTATCTGTTTTGACTATGATTCAGCAAGGCTTCATCAAGTAATCTGGACCAATAATCAATTGCAAGTATAAAGATGGTAGGTGAATGTGGATCCCCTTGCTTTAGACCTCTTGTAGCAGTGAAAGAGCCCCTCCCTTGCCCATTTATCAGGATGGAATGTTCATTGTTGTGCAACCACCTCCTGATTAGGTGACAGAAATCATTGTTGAATCCTCTAACACTTAGAACCTCCAAAATGAAATCCCAGCTTATGGTATCATAAGCTTTCCTTATGTCCAGATTATAAACCATGTTACCCCCTCTACAAGGTTTATTGAAATCCTGTAGAAGTTCATGGGCCAGAAGAGTATTATCAATGATGGACCTTCCTTTCACAAAGGCAGTTTGATTGGGTTTAATGATAGAGTCCAGGTGAGGTTGAAGCCTGTTCACAATGATTTTACTGATGGTTTTGCTAATGACAGTGTTCAAGCAGATGGGTCTAAAATGATTCCAATTTTTCTGTATTTCAAATTTAGGGATCAAAACAGTGGTGGAGGAGCAAAAGTACTTAGGAAGATTGTTGCCTTGGAAGAAGCTTGTAATAGCAGCAATAACATCTGTCTTAATAATTTCCCAGGACTTCTTGTAGAATTCAGCAGTAAATCCATCAAGGCCAGCAGATTTATTGCTATCTATGGAACTTATTGCATTCCATATTTCCTTTTCAGTGGGGATGTCAGTAAGCTTGAGACTAGCAGTGTAGTTCAGTTCTGCCATGAAGTGTACCTTCTCAATGTGGGGTCTGAAGGTATGTTCCTGGTTGAGTAAATCTTTGTAATAACATATAACATCATTTGCTATATCATTATTGTTATTTATCCACTGGCCATTGGCATTTTGTATAGCATGGATGGTATTGCATTTTCTTTTATATTTTATATAGGCATGAAAGAATCTAGTGTTTCTATCCCCATCAGTGAAGATATTCATGGCTGCCTTCTATTTAAGAAATTTTTCCTGGTAATCAATGGCACTAAGGAGCTTGTTCTGAGCAATCAACAGCTTTTTCTCCTCCTCAATACCAAGCTGTCCCCCATTCTCCAAAGCTTTGACTTCATCTTCAGCCTTTTGGACTGTAACATGAACATTTCCAAAAGTGTTCCAGCTCCAACCTCTGAGGGCTTTAGCAATCTTTATTTGCAGTAAGCTTAGCTTGACTAAGGGGTCAGGGTGAGAGACCCCTTTCCATAGGTCAACAATGTAATTACTATAAGAAGGATGTGCAGTCCACATGTTGAGATATCTAAAGGGGAGGGGGAGCAATAGTTATCAGTTGAGGTAATGCTTATAAGAATAGGTCTATGATCTGAGCCAGCAAGACTAAGGTGAGTAAAAAAGGTGAGGAGGAAGTGATTGAACCATGCATCATTAACCAGCATTCTATCAAGCCTCTCCAAAATAGTTCCCCTTTTCCAAGTGAAATTAGGTCCCTTGAAACCCAGATCAAAGAGACCAGCCCTGTGGATATTGTCTCTGAAGGTATTCATCTTGACAAGGTTTGGAGTTCTACCTCCAGATTCTTCAGTGTTAGAAATGATACAGTTGAAATCACCCCCTACCAACCATGGGGAGTTCACCTGTTGGCTGATTTTAATCAACCTATTCCAAAGCTTTTTTCTAGCATCCTTTGTACATCCAGCATAGGTAAAGGTAGCTTCACCTTTATGTCCATTCATATTGAATGAGAGGTGGACAAATTATGGATGATCAATTAGAACAATTTGTTTCTCTTCTACAAAAAATCCAAATTTCGTTATTAGTGTTCCAAAAATGAGTGAAGCCAGCAAACTTTTTAATCAGCTTTTGAGGATTCTTGTGAACCATGGGTTCAAGAATAACAATGCACCACAGTTTGTATTTATAATTCAGGTATAAAACTCTTTTAAGGGACAGGGG
>NW_018164584.1:73992-80920 GCF_001263595.1 Phalaenopsis equestris
AGCATTGAGCTTAAAATAGGGTAGTGGTAAGCCATGTAGCTTAAACCAGATTGGGACTATAGGAGGTTCTTTGCTAGGATCAAAACCTGGGGTCCATTTAATAATCTTCATAACTGTTCCAGCAATGTTAACAGATTGTTTGGCAAACAATCTTGCATATTCTCCCCCACCTGCCAGTTGGATTAGAAGGTGTCTCCCATACAAAAGCCCAATTTTCCAATTGCCTATAAACTTCAGAGATTCAAAAAAACTTCTAACTAGCTCAATTTTTGGATGTCCTAGCTGAAATTTGTCCACTATAGTGAACTTAACCTCTTCTCTTAAAGCATAAATTTCCTTGGTAGTGAAGTACACAGCTGTTTCACCCTCTTTAGATCCAAGAGGGTGAATACAAGAACTACTTCCTTTTCCAACAGCAGTATCATGGAATTCTTGTGGGAATACTAGAAGATCATAATCTTGTAAAGAGTCAGTGGATTTCCCCACCACTCCAACATACGTTGCTTTTGTTCATTGGAAATCAGTCAAAATGTCAATGGAAGAGGCCATCACCCTTCCAAAAACAAGCAGTTTATGGTTTAACTAGACAGTAAAGACTATCCAGAAGTAAACAGAGAAACCTAAGAGAGTTCTCTCCCAAAGAAGCCAGTCACTTCTGATACCCAAGAAGAAAAAGAGACCAGTGGATTTCACCTCCCCAAAGGGAGTACAACAGTAAAGAAGTCTCAAAGAACCAGTAAGGGGACAAAAGGAGAAGAAACTAATGGAACAGTGCCACAAAAGTTAATAGGGGAAGAAGCAACAGCCCCCAAAGAAACAGTGCCAAGGAAGAAAAAGCAGGAACAGTAAAGAACTTTCCCACATTCTACCACCACCAACAAACAACAGCAGCAACACTCCATCATCCTGCCAGAAGCCCTAGCAGAGCAAACTCCCCAGCCGCCAGCTCCATCTTTATGTATATATATATATATCCCCTTGAAGAAAAAAATCTAGAGAGGGAGAAGGAGAGGTGGAAACACTAACTATTTGAGAATCAGCTCCACTAATGGCTAAGTAATTTGCTGTTCTATTTCCTTCCCTGTAAATTAAAGAAAAATAAACCCTCATCTTCCTAAGTAAGTGTTACATCTGAGTTATCCACTGCTGTATGTGCCAGGGGGGTGTATTTCCACAAGTAGAGAAGAATCCACTTCAACTTGTAAGAGAGTCCACTTGTTCAGTCTACCTATCTTTAAAGCCCATAAAAAAGTAGATGTTTCAGTTTCAATGGCCTCCTCTGCCATAATTGGTGATTGAAAGTATAGCAAGAAACTGCCTTGATGATCCCTGAAGACTCCTCTTATACTAGCTTTCCTTTGGGAAAAACTTCTATCAGTTTTAATTTTGATAAAAGGGAATAAAGTTTTATTCCACTCTACCTTTATCATTGCAAAACCTTTCTGTTTGTTGACCTCATTTTGATGTTTTCTATTCTCTATATACCCTAGGATCTAGCTTTAAGATATCCTTATTTTGACTCTCTTAGAGGACTAGACTAGGACCCGCACCACTTATGAATTCAAGTCATTTCTTCACTCCTTGCAGTTTCATATGGATAGTTTCAAATCCTCAACATTCGATTGATTCGATAAAAAAGATGCCATATTGAAGCTCAAATTGAGCTCCTATAAAAAATTGAAAGACATAGGTGGACACCGTGGCGCGTGCGATGTTTGACTTGCCACTGTGAGCGATGTGTTTGACTTTGGTCGTCGCTTATGTGAGGACCAGTCAATGATATATTCATTGAACGACTCTAATTGAGTCAAAATAATTTCATTTATCGCGTCGCGCACGAATCAAAGTTAATTTGATGTGATCGTTGACGAGTTTATCCGGACAACCCTAAAGGATGAAATGGACCACACCGTTGCGTCCGAAACGTCGATTTTAGCTAGGGGAGGACACCCATTTTGTTGGGGTGCCGCGCACGAATGAATTGCACAAAATTTGATATTTTCTTTGAAAAAAGTAATAATAATAAATTCTTTTTTTTATAAAAGGGTTTTAAAAAATCCCTAAATATTCTCTCCCTCATGTGCGCTTCCCCTTCTCATCTTGGGACCGAAACGTTCCCTTGCTTTCCCTTTGCTCCTCTTGCACGAAACAAAAGAGGCCCCATTTCCTATTTCTCGAGTCACCTTATTCCTCTCTGGTGGCGGCTTACCTTCTTCTCTGGTCGTAACTGCCTGTCACTTTCTTGTAACAGTTTTTCCCGTGCGATGAATTCTGTAACTCTCGTTCATGGGTTTGTGCATGACCCACACCATGAGCATCTCCTCTCCTTGCTCAGCTATAAATACCCCTTTAAGTGAGCATTTGGAGCGGCGATTTTTCTTGAAATTTCAGATAAACCTGTTCTGAAGTTTTCATCCCGTGATATTTTCTTACTCTTTTTATTTATGTTTAAGAGCTGATTATTCTTGATCGTGGCTTCGATAAATTGATAGTGTAGTCACATTTTTTTATTGCCTCCATTAGAATATATATAACATGCTTATCTCTCGGTTTCGATCGAAGGTTAAATTTCTGCTACTCTTATTACCCCACATGAATGCATGTTCTGTTTAATTTAAACAGTAATTTGGAGATTTTTCTTTTAGTTTTGACATAGGATTGGAGCTGATTTTCTTTTCTTCTTGTTGCTCCATTCAAATATGTATTGACTTGGATTCGAACGTATGATTTAGGGGCTTGGTCTTACTGCTCCTTTATTCTAACATACTTTGGAACATCTTGATAAGTTCGGTAGCTCCTTTAGTGCCTTGGTTTTTGTTTTTTTGCTGCCTCCATTCGACAATATATGAAAGATTTATTTCCAATTTTGATTAAAAACTTGGAGCTGAAGCTTTGTTCTTCTTACTGCCCTTACTCAAGCATAAATTGGAGATTTGCCTTTAATTATTTTGAATACATAGATTAGAGCTGATTTTCTATGCTTCTTACTACTCCTATTCAAAACAAATGAGCAGGGATTTATGTTTGGCATTGAGTACTTATTTTGGGGTTGATTATGGGTTTCTTGCTGCCCCCTATTCAAAAATATACTTGGAGATTATATCTTTGATTTAATCACTTATTTTGGGGTTGATTTATGTTATTCTTGCTGCCCCTCTTCAAATAAATGTGTTGGAAATATATTTTTTGGGTTTTGATCATTTGTGTGGGGCTCAATTTTCAGTCTTTCTTGCTGCCCCTATCCGAGCATATATTGGAGACATATTATTGTCTTAACACCTGTTTTGAATCTAGTTTTCAGTATTCCTTACTGCCCTTATTCAAACATACATATTGGAGATTATATTTTGATTTTGAACACATGTTTTGGGACTGGTTTCTATTCTTCTTGATATCCTTATTTGAACACATATTAGAGGGTTTTTCTTTTAAGTTTGAGAATGAATCTGAAGTTGCATTCTCGCTCCCTTTTGCTGCCTTATTTGAATGCATATTCGAGGCCTTTTTGGGTCTTTGGGAACTAATTTGGAATTGAAATTTTTGTTCTTATTGCTGCTCTAAGTCAAGCATGTATTGGATTATCATTCTTTGGGTTTTAAATGCTAATTTGGAGTTACAGTTTTTGCCCCTCTTGCTATCCTATTCGGATACATATTGAGATTTACCTTTTAGCATTGAAAATTAATTTTGGAGGTGAGTTTCTTTTTTCTCTAGCATTGAAAATTAATTTTGGAGGTGAGTTTTTTTTTTCTCTCTTTTTTGTTATCCTATTCAAATACATATATTCGGATTTAAATATATGATTGAATGCTGATTTTCTTATTCCTCTTATTACCTTACTCAAACATATAATGTTTTGGCCTTGAATATCTATTTGGAGCTGCGACTTTTCATTCTTCTTGCTACCTCTATTTGAAAGTATATTGAAATCGATTGTTTGATTTTAAATAAACTGATAGGGGCTGATTTCTATGCTCATTACTCCTTCATTCAAATGCATGAAATAAAGGAATATTTTTTATTCAAATACTTGTTTTGGAATTTTAATTCTCGTTCCTTTCGTTGCCTTATTTGAATGCATAAGTTGAAACTTTGGAGGAATATTTACTTAATCATTAGAGTATTGCTGGAATTGGCTTTCTAGTTACTCAAATTTCATGAGTTTGAATTTGATAATATGAGGGTATAAGCACATTTATCTTTGGAAAGTTGGTAGAGCATACAATGATCATAGGTACAAGTTTAAAGTTTGAACTTAAAGGTGGAAGGTAGATGTTATAGAAATGCTTAAATGATTACTTCTCTCATTTTTTTTGTAATGAAATATAAAAATTTTTGTTGGATGAGTAGATGAAATATTGAAGTGGCCTATTAGTTCAAGATGAGCGGTATTAGGCGATGATGCAAAGAACCATTTTACAGCTTTATTTATAGATGAAATATAAAATCAATATTAAATTATTGAGATGCCCTTTCACCCCTTAAATCATCGGCAGCTCTAACCCTTTTCAAATGGCTTAAGAATTGGTAGTTAGGAAAGAACAAATACTACATTATTTTGCACAGATACTACACTTGTAAAAAACAGATACTACCACCATAAGATAATAAATACCACATCCACAAAAGGATAAATACTGCACCATATACACTATACACAGGATTAATATATATACACTTGATAACACTCACATATACACTCCACATATCAGATACTCATTTCAGACACTACACAACAAATACTACAACATACGATAGACACTATACATTACACTCTTCACGATAGATACTACAATTTTAGCACATCACATATTACACACCAAACGTTCTACACGACCGATACCATAAGAATAGATATTATATTTCTTTTGAGAGTCTAGATATTACACATCATACCCTGATAAATTCAGATACTACACATCACCCATCCTAATGTCACATATAGGTGCATCACACCCTGATAAGTTTCAGATACTATCTCACATGGGTATATTACACCTTTAACAAGATAAGTTTAGACACTATTTGGGTTCACACATCATTTAAACGATAGGGTCTAGGACTGCCTGATTATAGGGGTGATTTTTTGGTCACCTCTAGTTGATATTGATAGGTTGACTTCAATATATCACTAGTCTAGGGGATCGAGGGAATTAAAAGAGGTCTAGTCTGAGCCTATCCTCAAATTGAAATTTAATATCCCATCTTGAGACTTTCATATGCTCATCATTTTGCTTTTCTTTTATAATCTGCAATTGTTTACCTAACCCATTTATATTATATAATTGCAATCTGTTTTGAAGCTTTAATAGAATTTGATCAGGTATGCTTTTATTTATTTAATTTTCGTACTTTATTTTATGCATATTTTTTTTTGTACTGTACTGTACTTCACTACATATCCCATGCTTTTTTCTTACCGTACTTTACTACATAGTCTCTTTATCTGTTCTTTATGTACTGTACACATTTACCAATATTCATGCTTTAGTTACTACCTTTCTAGTATGTTTGTATAACACCCTAGGATAGACTGTTTGAGGGATGGTTTTTCACTTTTATTTATCCCTTTCCTTTGGAATGAGACGACGACGTTGTCGATTGGTGATTCATTTTAGGGCAGCAATTGGGACTACGATAGATGGTGGCAGAAGGAACTTTAACCAAGTTTTGATAGATTTAAATAACATACCTCTATAACGTCGAGGTTGTTCGTCTAGTACAACGTAAATTCTCACATTATCTTTTAGGTCTTTCTACGATTTCATATCGTACAATATAAGTCATAAACTTTTTAGGCTTCTGAGGTTGTCGTCCGACACGACATAAATCCTCTTATTTTTTCGGGTTATTTGCATAGGATATGCAGACACAAGTACCGAATATATAAATAACTTGCAGGACTAAAATATCACGTAATTTCCTTTTCAAAGAAGTAAAGCCAAATCATAGATTAGTTTGAGATGTCACTGAATCTTCTTCGGTATCTTCGACATCTCCTACTCTTCGCTCCTTTGGATTCTGAAAACAGTTGTTCTTACTTGAACCCATCCCACTTAACTTTTTCTTATAAGCAATCATGAATACCAAAATGTCAAATTCTTGAAAACAAAACACTGATCTTAATCGAGAGTTTTCTTAGGAGACTTCGGTTGTCTAAGATGTAATTAAATATAGGGGCTTGCCTCTATAGGGAATTAAGAACCTAGATTAATCTAAACCCTATCTAATCTGTGTATTAGATAGGGGAACTTGTCGGCTATAAATTTGCAGGCCAAAATAGAGTCATAAATTTTTAAGTTTAGATAGTTAAACCTACGAATAAATATTACATTCATCATTCGAGATGTATATCATTTATGATATCATGCTCAGCTATTTAAACTATTTGATATATGAGATCTATCCGGTCTCATCATTTTAAAAAAAAATAAAAAATACCATTTTCTCAAAATTAAAATTACATTATATATTATACTAAATTTAAATTTTAAAATCTTATTTTCAAAAAAAAAAAAAATAGCCGACAATTTCTGGCGACCCCGTTGGGGATTAATTCCTCTCTCCCTTTTGGTTTTGTCTTCATACATCGATAGTGTATCCATATCCCTAGTGGTTCATATCATCATTCTTTCGTTGATGTACTTCACTCATTTCATCCTTGAGTAAGTATTGTCAACTCTCTTGATTCTGGAGCCACTGTTTAATCATCTATTAACAGAAAGGTTCTGAAATCTTTAAATTTTAATTAGGATGGACTCCCAATAGGTGTGATATGTTAAGAGATGATTTGTAGGAGTGAATTTGATCCGAGAAACTTTCTCTTTAAATCACGAACACATGTCCAACACATCCTATTCTTTCCTTTATTTATGACATTTTGATTCGATTATTTAAAACCTATAAATAAAGCTTAAGATGTATATAT
>NW_018164584.1:80930-87346 GCF_001263595.1 Phalaenopsis equestris
TAAAGAGGTTTGTTCAGATAAGTCTCGAAAGAGACTCCCAGTTAAACGATTTTGTTTGATTCAAGATATTCATCCTAAATTGTTGCAACCATGGCCGTAAACATTGCGAGTCTGATTTCTGGAAAATTTGAAATTACTGAAAAATGGCTACACAAAAATTGATCTTCTCCTTTGACACTGGAATGGACTTGGCTGTGAATAAGAATGAGCTACTTGATAGAGCCGTCATTCGCTTCGGGCAAGGGTTTGATAATACTGACATTAAGTTTGGAGACATTACCGTCGCTACTGTACTGAGAAAACAAACTCCTGAAATGGTGGAACCCATAGTGGAATTCAACCTAAAGTTGATACATGAGTTCCCACCTTTAAAAAGGATATCAGCTAAGAAGGACATTACTACTGCCGCAAAAATTGTTAAAATTGTCAAGAATACCTTGGAAACAACTGTTACTACCCCCACCGCTCTAGTCACTGCACCTGTCACCTTCCCCACTCAACTTAAAAGGAAGGAGATTCAGGTAGATGACAAGTTTGTCGCTGTGGAGGGTTCAACATTCTTGAAAATGCCTTCTATGTTTGAAGTAGGGTCCAGTTCGAGGTCTGTACCTCTGACTAGGACTCAAAGAAGGAACAAGAACCGGAGAATAGCTAAGATCAAGAAAGTGAAAGCTGTCAAGGTTTTAGCATCGATTTCTTTGGATGAAGATGAAGAAATTGGATTACCTGAGACCTCCCATCTCTTAAGAGGAAGCAGGTTTCATCCAATGTCCGCTGCTCTTGATGAAGAGGACATTCAGAGGATTGCTGCTACACCGTATCAATTCTACCGTTGCAATAACCAAGTAAAGACTAAAGGATTTGTACCATTAACGCGAGTTCGTATGGTCTTTGTGAAGCTGGAAAAGAAAGAAAGATGTTATGTTACCGAAATCCTCAATAGGATGGGGCGTGCTGTGTCACCCCAGATGAGGAGACAGATACTGAAGGATGATAAGTTCATTTCGCACCTACAAGGAGATTTGTGAGAAGACGAGAATATTTGATTTTGCAAACCTCTCGGAGAGTCCGTTCAGATGATCGCCGTCTAGATCTCACTTCGACCACTACTAATCCACTACTGCCCAGAATTCTCGTCAAATAGCGTTTGGGAGCCCCTGTTCCTCCTGTTTCTAACGCAGTCACTCCTACTGTCGTTCTTTCCCTGAATTTTAGGGGACGAAAACCCATTAAATCCCATCTTGGACCGATAATAAGTGTACCTAGAGTACAAGATAAGCCCTTAATGTGGTCAGAAAGGTCAAGGAATAGTAAGAGATTACCTATTAATGTGTCTGGTTCAGACATTAGGGAGCCCACCGGTTCTCAGCATATGGATATCTCCAACAAGTCACTTGATCCCAAGATATTTGTATCTGAGAAGATGGTGTGGCGACCTAAGGAATTGAACCAACACATATGGAGGAGCCCATGATGGAGAATTCCGGGGAAATCTCCCCATGTGATGTGTTGCCCACTACAGTTTTCATTGAAAGTTCCCCATGTGATGTGTTGCCCACTACAGTTGGCAACTTTATGCTCTCCAGAGTATTAGTGGATCCAGGGGCATCCATTAATATAATGAGTTTACAGACTTTAGCCTATTTGTACTTAGACGCAAGACAATTGACTGCTGATAAGATGTTGTTAAGAGGCTATAACCAGAAAGGGGAAAGAGCTCTTGGATCAATTACATTACTGATGAAAATTAGAGAATTAGTAACAACTGTGAAATTCCATATCATTGATTCTGAAACTTTGTTCAATGTTCTCTTGGGCTGACCCTAGATTCATGAGAAGAGTTTAGTTCCTTCATCACTACATCAATGCATAAAGTACTGTTTGGAAGGACAAGAACATTGTATATAGGGAGATCTACAACATTTTCAATTCATGAAGTGGGTATTCATAAAGATGCCACTCACTATACTCCTATGAAAAAGAATGTTACACCTCAAGACATTGCTGTAAGAAATATAAAAGGTTTAGAAGATATACAAAGAAAAGGTCATCCAATAACGATTCAATGATCTTTTATCACCCCTTTAGAACATAAGGGTGAGAGTTCCTCTAGAAATTGTTTCCGAGGTCGAGGCTGGGGATGAGGTCGTAGAAGGAACAATAAGATTGTTGGACAAAAGAGTTCAATCATCTCCATTGGTTTGGAAGACAGTTCTGAAGATGAAAAAATAAAGAAAGGCGTAACGACGATTAACCAGAAGAAACCTCTTTTCAGTTCGAAATTGATTTAGAAGATGAAGAAAAATGTGAACGTGGTTTAATGTATGTTCAGATTAATCTCTATGTACAAATTATGGCCCTCACCCCGATTTCTACTCATAAAATTGAGAGTCAGACGGTCAAAGAGGTATATAGTGCAAGTATGAAACAATAAAGTTTCATCGCGGTTCTCCATCCTCTAGTTCTAAAATCAATTGTAATTCTAAAGTTTCAATTCCTTGAGCTTTCTTCCGAGTTAATGGAATTACCTGTTGATTGGTACTTGCCTTGTGTTCAACATCTTGCTCAGTGCGGTTTGGTACCTAAGCAACGATTGAAAAATAAATCACAATACTTTGAGAAACTTTGGAATAGTGATAATCAAGCATTTAATTCCAAACAAAGTCTTGGGTTTGGCAAAGTGGGGCTTGTTGATGATACAAAATTTTGCCTAGTTGTTACTAATGGACATGAAGAAAATTGTTTAGAAATTCTGAACAACTATAAAGAATCTACAATTGAGGATGCCTCACCAGAATTTGAAGAAGAGATTAAATCAATAGTAGATGAGTTATAAGAAATTAACCTGGGTACCGAAAATGAATCGAGGCCAATTTTATTAGCTTTCTACTTGATGAAGAAGAATCTATAAATATGATTAAGCTGTTGACAGAATTCAAAAACTATTTTGCTTAGAGTTATGAGGAAATGCCTGGATTGGCACCATAAGTTGTAGTACACAAGCTGGGCCTAGATCCTACTGCCATTTCAGTTAAGCAAGCTCCAAGAAGAATGTGTCTTGATATTGAACAACCAGTTATAAATGAAGTCAAGGAATTGATAGAAGCTAAATTCATACAAGAAGAACAATACCCTACGTGGTTGGCTAGTATAGTACCAGTTAAGAGGAAAAATGGGCAAATTTGGATCTATGTGGACTTTAGAGATTTGAATAAAGCATGCCCAAAAGAAGAGTTTCCTCTTCCAATCCCAGAATTGATGGTGGATATTGCATCGTCTCATGACATTTTCTCCTTCATGGATGGATCATCAGGGTATAATAAGATAAAAATGGCTCCAAAAGATAAAAAGTTTACAGCTTTCTGACGGCCAATTGGAGTTTATTGCTACACATTAATGTCTTTCGGATTGAAGAATGCTGGTGCAACATATCAACGAGCAATGACAAGAATCTTTGCTGACCTCATTCACAATCAAGTGGAATGTTATGTGGACGATTTGGTCATCAAAAGCAAGCATAAAGAAGATCATTTGTACGATTTGAGAATTGTTTTCAAACGGTTACGACAATTCAACTTTAAAATGAATCCCCTAAAGTGCACATTTGGTGGGAAATTTTTAGGGTTTTTTGTTTGCCACCGTGGGATTGAGATTGACCCGAGAAAAATTAAAGCTATCTTGGAAATGCCACCCCCTAAGAATTTAAGGCAATTACAATTTTTTCAAGGGAGGCTGGCGTATTTGAGATAATTTATCTCTAACTTGTCTGGAAGGTGCAAACCTTTTTCTTCGTGGAGTAAGAAAGACACAAAGTTTATCTAGGATGATAAATGGCAGCGTGCATTTGAGAGCATTAAATAATACCTAATGACACCTCCTGTCTTGGCAGCGCCCATTTCGGGTAGACCTTTAATAATTTATATCGCAACTTTGGACGACTCCCTTAGAGCCTTGCTAGCCCAAGTCAGTGATGAGGGTAAAGAAAATGGCCTTTACTATTAAGTCGTCGTTTGATTCCAGCGGAAGTGAAATATCCTCCGATTGAGAGAAACATTGTTGTTTGACCTTAATCTTCGCATTTCAAAAGTTCCGTCATTACATGCTTTCTCACAAAGTCAACCTTATCTCAAAGTTTAATCCATTGCAATATTTAATGTTCTGACTGATACTTTCTGGTAGGTTAGCGGGGTGGGCCATGGTATTATTGCAATTTGATATAACTTTTGTTCCACTCCGAGCTATGAAAGGGTTGATTTTAGCAGACTTCCTTGCAGCACACCTATTACCAGTTGTTTCCCCTCTCAATGATGATTTGCCAGATGAACAGATAATGGATGTGGAAAATTCCAAGACTCAACGTTGGGAATTATATTTTGATCGGGCTTCTTCAGCATAAAGGGATAAAAAAATTGCAAATAATAATACCTGGTAAAGCAGAGATTGGATTGATCTTTATTACACCGGAAAAAGGGATGTTAAGGTATTCTTATCATTTAACAGAACCATGTACGAATAACGAGGCAGAGTACGAAGCGTTGATACTAGAGTTAGAATTAGCAATATCAATGGGAGTAACTGACATTAATATCTACGGATATTGACAGTTGATCTTTCAAGAGGTTGTTGAAGAATACAGAATTTTGAAGCCTAAATTGGAATAATATCACTGCTATACAATGAAGTTATTAGAACAGATTCTAGCTATGCAATGTATAGTATCCCAAAGGGAGAAAATACTCTCGCAGATGCCTTAACTAAACTTGCCAAGGAATTTGCATGTCCACAAAAAGATTCCATCAAGATCACTGTTCAAAGACTTCAGGTTCTGTCCTAGATCGATGTAGATACTTTGGACAAATTGGGTAAAGAGGAAACATTAATGAAAACTATGGAAACTTTAGAAGACTGGCGTCAACCTTTCATAAAATATTTACAAATAGGAAAGCTACCAAATGATAAGTCAGTGGCATATCAGATAAAGAAGACAGCCTTATCATATGCTTTAATAGATAATGTTCTTTACCGATGATCTTTTGGCCAAATGTGGTTGAGGTGCCTGAATGCTACAGAAGCTCAAGAAATCGTTAAAGAGGTACACTCAGGACTTTGTGGCGCTCATCAGTCAGGTCCGAAGATGAAAATGAAAATTAAAAGGCGAGGACATTAATGGCGCACGATGATGACCGACTGTATGAAAATTGCCAAAAGTTGTCACCAATGCCAGATACATGGAGTGGTCTTACATCACCCCCCAAATGTGCTACACCCGACAGTCACGTCATGGCCATTTGAATGTTGGGGCACAGATGTGGTGGGTCCTATAGACCCTCCATCTTCAAAGGGATATCAGTTCATCTGATTACTTTTCAAAGTGGGCAGAAGAAATATCATTGAGAGAAGTAAAAACATACCATGTCTTATAGTTCTTCAAGAACCAAGTTGTTTACCATTTTGGAATACCACAAAAAATTATCTCAGATAATGGGACTGCATTCAAAAGCATGAAAATCAATAATTTTGTCAGAGACACAAAATAAATTGACATTATTCTACAATTTATTATCCGAGAGCTAATGGATTGGCCGAGGCTTTTAATAAGACTCGTCCAAATTCTAAAAAAGACCTTGGACAAAAATAAAAGGAATTGGCACGAGCAGTTATTAGAAGCCTTATAGGCCTATAGAACTATGTTTAGAACTTCAACTAAGTCTACACCTTACACTCTTGTGTATGGGTCTGAGGTTATGTTACCTTTAGAAGTTAAACTTCCGTCTCTCAGAGTTATCATTGCCAACAAAATCACTACTGAAGAGAATGCTAGAATACAACTGGAAGAATTAGAAAGTTTGGAAGGAAAACGACTGGTAGCGCAACAAAATTTGGAATTGTAGCAAGCTAGGATGATTCAAGCACACGACAAACTGGACCGTCCCAAGACTTTTAAAGTTGGTGATTTGGTTCTTGTCCTTAGAAGACCTATTCTCACACATCGCAAGATAGAAGGTAAATTTGAACCAACCTGGGAAGGACCATTTGTGGTTGAAAGGATTTGCTCTAGAGGCGCCTACCAACTGATAAATATTCAAGGAGAGCGACCTATGCTTCCTATTAATGGATGATACCTGAAGAAATACTACGCGTCATGATGTTTTGAAAGAACAAACTTTAGAAATAAATTCTTGTTCTTAGAAGCACCGATGTTCTAATTGCAACTGGGTCCGAACATAAATTTTTAATAAAAGACACTTGAATAAACAAAAAAAAAAACTAATTTTACAATATATTATATTTATATAATTTGATATGTGACACGCCTTTTATTTTTTTATTTCTTTCTCCTTTCTTCTTTCACGTTAGTTTGAATCTTTAAAATAAACCTAATATGTGCCTACATGTATATATATATATATATATAA
>NW_018164584.1:87759-93446 GCF_001263595.1 Phalaenopsis equestris
AGCAGGAATTGAAAGGCTGGAGGGAGGTTTACAGCAACATCAGTCTCATTGGAGTAAGACCCTAGTTGGGCTAGCCAATTTGCAGGCTAGTTTGCTTCCCTGTAGATGAAAGTGAAATTAATTTGGAACTTTGTAATAAGATCTCTGATTTTTGGGTCCAATATAAGTGGTGCCATGAAGATCCCTCCTCCTGATTTAGTAGATGAATAATTCTAGCAAAATCCACCTCCAGCCATAGCTTGTACCAATTAGCCTTATTAACAAGGTTGAGTGCCCAATAAACAACAATAAGCTCAGTCTCAGTAGCATCAGCAGCCATTACTGGGGTGTAGAAGTATAAGAGGCACTTACCCAAATGATTTTTGTATATACCCCCCACTCAAGCTCCATGTTTTGTAAAGCTTCCATCAGTATTAATCTTCACAGTGGGATGTTGAGGAGATTTCCAATTAACTCTAAATACTTGAATAGGATCAGTCTTTTCTGATGAGCAGGATTTAGAAACATTAGGGAATCTTTTCCATTTGATCATATTATGTAGATAAGATAAATTGTTTCTAACAGTTTTTTCAAAATTTTGGATGACATTCTCAATTTTTGCTATATTTCTTTCCATCTAAATGAACCAAGCAGTAATAAGTGGTATAGGAGCATAGTTTCTCTTATGTCAGGTCTACAAGCAATTGAATAGCCTATCCCAAGTAAAATCTTTCTCATCAATGTTCAACTGAGTCAATTGTTGTTTCCACACCTGCTGAGCAAAATTACATTCAAAGAACAAGTGAACCAAGGATTCCTCCTCTTTCATACATAACCAACATTTAGAGGGACCCCTCAATCCCTTCAATTTGAGAATGTCATCAGTAGGAATCATCTTCTGGAATACTCTCCAATAGAGAAAGGACATAGATGGGGATAGAAATTTGTTTCAAATAGTGACTCCCCAGGGTATTTACTTCTAATAGAAAAATTTAGAATAGGTAGCTTTGGTTAGACTTTGGTGAGAGAATGTCAGCCACACGACTTTATTAGCTTTACTTCTATCAAACTTTATACTAGCCACTTTGGTGATAGAATGAGGTTGCAAAATATTAGACACCTTAATTGAAGACCACTCATCACCAACCCAATGATCAGCCACTTTCAAATCAATATTGTAGGCATTGGTAATAGGGGATAACAAATCTTTTGGACACCAATTATCAAGCCAAAGCTTAATATCTCCTTTACCCAGACCCCAACTGTAAGTGTTCTCAGCAATTGTTCTAATTTTCAGCATTTTCACCCAGATTTTAGAGTCCCCAGTTTTCCTGATAACTAGTGTAGGATGCTGGTCTTTGCAATATTTGCCCCTCATAAATTTTTCCCACAGAGAGGTTTGAGCTCTAAACTTGATCCAAAGTTTCTAGAAATTTATCTAAAGGAGTTGGTCAAGATCCTTAATGCTAATACCCCCAGCTATCTGGGGTTTAACAACCTTTTTCCAAGAAGCCCAGTGCATTTACTGTCTTTGGCCAGACCACAAAAATTTGTTGAAAATTCTTTCACGCTGGATTTGTGTACTTTTCTTGATAGTAGTTATTTGCAGTATATATGAAGGGAAGGTAGTAAGAATACTTTTAAGCAATGCAATTCTTCTCCCATTGGATAAAAAAGTTTGTGTCCACCCATTGAGAAGATTGGAAATCTTTTTTAATACCTCTTCAAACTGGATTTACCTAGTTTTGCCAGTAAGGAGAAGTACCCCTAGATACTTAATTGGGAGCTAACAGATAGAAAAACCAGTGTAGTTAGAAGCCCATTATTTGCAATTGGGGGAGGCATGTTTGTGAATAACCATTTGACACTTTTTTGGATTAATGTAGAAATTTTGAATTGTCTGGAAAACTTTCTTACAGTATTATCATTAGCTCTGGAAAAAACCATTATATCATCAACATATAGTAAGTGAGCAATGGCTATATTGGATCTGTTGTGGTATCTGTTATGGCTTTGATTCAGAAGAGCTTCATCTAAAATTTTGGATAAGTAATCAATGGCAAGTATAAAAATGGTGGGGGATAATGGATCTCCTTGATTTAAACCTCTGGCAGCAGTGAAAGATCCCCTCCCTTATCCATTAATCAAAACAAAATGCTCATTATTATGTAACCACCTCTTAATCAGTTGACAGAAAGTAGTATTAAAGCCTCTAGTAGTTATGATTTCCATTATGAACTCCCAGCTTATAGTATCATAAGCTTTCCTTAAATCCAGATTATATATCATAAGCCCTCCTCTACAGGTTTTATTCAAATCTTGTAACAGTTGTTGAGCCAAAAGAGTGTTTTCAATAATGGATTTACCTTTCACAAAAGCTGTTTGATTGGGTTTAATGATACAGTCAAGATGAGGCTGTAACCTATTAACAATGCTTTTGCTAATAGTTTTGCTTATGACAATAGTTAAAAAAATAGGCCTAAAATGGTTCCGATTCTGTTAAATATCAGATTTAGGCACCAGAACTGTGGTGGAAGCACATAATTACTGTGGGAGGTTATTTCCTTGAAAGAAGCTTGTCACTGTTGCAATAACTTTAGTCTTAATTTTCTCCCAAGATTTTTTTATAGAACTCAGCAGTAAAGCCATCTGGGCCTGCAGATTTATTGCTGTCTATTGAGCTAATGGCTTCCTAACTTTCCTTTTCATTCGGAATATCAGTGAGCTTGAGGCTTGCAGTATAATTCAGTTTAGAAGAAAAATGTGCCTGCTCAATGGGGGTTCTTGGATGATGTTCCTGATTCAACAGGTTCTTATAATAGCTTATAGCATCATAAGCTATTTCAACATTATCATGTAACCACTAACTATCAACATTTTGAATTGCATGAATGGTATTGCACTTCCTCTTGTATTTTATATAGGCATGATAAAATCTAGTGTTTCTATCTCCATCAGTAAAAATATTCATAGCAGCCCTCTATTTGAGAAATTTTTTCTGATATTCAATAGCACTAAGGAGATTATTCTGAGCAGTCAACAGATCCTTTTCCTCCACATTGCCTACCTGTTCCTGATGCTTTAATCTATTCACTTCATTTTCTGCCTCTTGAACTTTGGAGTGCACATTTCCAAAATTATCCCAACTCCATTTTCTGAGAGCTTTGGCAGTTTTAATTTGCAACAAACTTAACTTGATGATAGGATCAGGGTGATAAATACCTTTCCAAAGTTAAGTAATGTACTTTTTTTATGAAGGGTGTGATGCCAACATGTTAAGGTATCTAAAAGGGGGGGGGGAGATTGATTTTAAGTAGAAGTAATGCTGATAAGGATAGGCCTATGATCCGATCTAGCAAGACTAAGATGAGTAACAAAAGTAAGGAGGAAGTGATTGAACCATTCATCATTTACCAATATTCTATCAAGCCTCTCCCATATGGCTCCCCTCTTCCAAGTGAAGGCAGTCCCCTTGAAGCCCAAATCAAAAAGGCCAGCCATGTGAATGTTATCACTAAAATTGTTCATCTTGACTGAATTTGGGGCCCTCCTTTCAGATTTTTCAGAAGTAGAAGTAATACAATTGAAATCTCCCCCACCAGCCATGGGGAACTCATCTGTTGACTAATGTTAATCAATCTATTCCACAGTTCCTTTCTAGCATCCTTTGTACATCCTGCATAAATAAAAGTAGCTTCTCCCTTGTGGCCATTTATGTTAATTGAAAAGTGAACAAATTGTAGATGATTAATAAAGATATTTGAACTAATTTCATTTATGCAAAAGATCCAAATTTTATTATTAGTATTAGTAAAATGAGTAAATCCATCAAAGTTTTTATTCAGATTTTTGAGATTATTGTGAACCATAGGTTCAAGAATAACAATGCACCACAGCTTGTATTTAAAATTCAAATGAAGGACTCTTTTTAGGGAAAGGGGGTTAGCCATCCCCCTTATATTCCAACAAAGTAGATTAATCATTAGAAGGGGGATGGGGGGATGGCTGAGATCTTGATCTAGTTCTTCCTCTATGGTGGATAGGAGAACAATTCCTTGCTCTTTCTGCCTTCATTGAGTGTGCCCCTTGTTGTAATTTATGCACTTATGTCACTTATTTTTTTCTTCTCCTTGCTGTTTTAACTTGCCAATTTTCTTCAATTGCATGTTTCATTTCAGTAATTATGGGGTCTTTTGGGACTTTGTCATGAATATCTATAATAAGTTCCCTTCCCATCTCATCTTGCAAAGGGGATGGAGGTGTGATTATTGTGATATCATTATCTTCCTTCCTAAGTAGTCTGTGTGGTGAGTTCTCTACATTGCTGTTGGGATCTGATAGCTCCCCAAGAGGATCAGCATTTGAGGAGTCCTTAATGAATCTTGAGGTTGGTGCTTCAATCCTTTGAGTGGTTTTTTTTCTATTGTCCATCTTTGTTTCTTCAGCAATGCTCCTTGTAGCATTAATTTTTATTACTTCTGCTTCTTTTTAAATTCTTCCTGCAATTCTTCTGGGTGGGGGATGTAATCTGTAACATTTATCTACTGTGTGGCCAAACATTTTACAGTGTTCGCAATAGTGAGGTTTTTGCTCAGCTACTATTTCCTGCCAGAAACCTTTAGTATCAGAACCAACCCAAATTCTCTTCAGTTTAGGGAGAGTGATGTCTCTCTCAACTTGTATTCTAGCAAGCCTTGGTCTGGCTTTATTATATGTGGGGGAATCCACTCTCAATGGTGTACCTAACGCTCTACCAATATTAAATAAAGCATTAAGCTTAAAGTAAGGGAGTGGGAGGCCAGGTAGCTTGAACCAGAGAGGGACCATAAGAGGTTCTTTACTTTGATCAAAACCTGGGGTCCATTTTATGATTTTCATAGTTGTTCCAGCAATGATAACAGATTGTTTTGCAAACAATCTTGCATAATCTTCCTCGACTTCTAACAGAATTAGGAGGTGTCTCCCATCCAATAAACCAATTTTCCAATTACCAATAAACTTCAGAGGTTCAAGAATGTTCCTGGCTAGCTCCATCTTAGGATGTCCTAGCTGAAATTTACCCACAAAAGTAAATTTAACTTCTTCCTTTAGTGAGTCTATTTCTGTGTTAGTGAAGAACCCAACAGTTTCACCTTCTTTCGAGCCAAGAGGGTGAATGTAGGGACTACAGCCTTTCTCAGTAGCAATATCATGGAATTTCTGTGGGAAGACCAAATTGTCATAATCCTGTAAGGTTTCATTTGATCTTCCAACCACACCAGCATAATTTTATTTTGTCCATTGAGAATCAGTGGAGATGTCAATGGATGTAGCCATATTCAGTCACATCTCCAAAAGGTAATTAAACTTCCAACCTCAGCAGAAAAGCAAAAACACTGTCCTCAAGGAATGGAAGAGGGCAGACAGTAACAGGGAGCCAGTCCTTCTTAAACAGGCTAAGAAACAATAACAAAAACCAAGAAGAGTGGGAGAATCACACCCCCCTGTTCACAATAAGCAAAAAAGAGGTTGTCCGATGGAACAGTACCACCTCAGAAAACCAAAAATAGGAAACAAAAAAAACCAGTAAAACCAACACCACCAGAGGATTGAAATAGCAGAACTAACACCACAGACTTCTTCAATGGCAAACTGTAAGCAGCTGCCACCTACCTTCATCCTGCCAAAAACCCTAGCAGAGCCCTTTCTCCAGCCGCCAACCTGTTCCT
>NW_018164584.1:93541-107873 GCF_001263595.1 Phalaenopsis equestris
TATAATTAAAGAATTCATATTGTTCTTGCTTAAAGCCCAATCTGACATACTGATCGTTTTCCTATTTTAATGCAGGAGAATGTCAGGATGAAGACTGATCTTCACATTCAAGAATGGCATTGGTTTTGCCCTTGATAAGGCGAAGTTTGAAGAATGAGCGGTGTTTGAATTTGATTTCAACGTCGATCAAATCGAACTAGATTATGAAAGTTCAGCTTTAACCGTGGTGAAAAAAGAAGAAATTTGTAAACAAAGGCTTGTGCTAAAATTCAAAAATAAGAATCAATTCGTTGCCGAGAAGAAAAGAAAATTGGAAAGAATTGACGAGGTTGAATCAAGCAATGCAGTGATTAATCGGATGAAGTCAATGATAATGACCTCTAAGGGCGAGCTTGTTGGTGGTACTCCTACCGACAATCAGTCGGAAGGTAAGGAAACACTTACTCGTACACAGAAGAGAAATTAAAGTCATTGTATCCACAAGATGCTGGAACAACTGAAAGAACAATGGGAAGATCAAGGTGTTATTGCTCAGATGGCAATCAAATTAAAAGGGAAAGCCCCAGATCGACCAGTTGAAATCCCACCTCAACCCATGAAAGCTGAAGAAGGGGTGATTTTTCAAAGAAGAAAAGATTGAGGAAATAATCATGGAAGTTGAACCTTATATTCCCCAATTTGTGAACAAAATGCATCCTTTGCAGATCATTCCAGAGCATGAAATGGAGAAATATGAAAAGGTGAGCAAACAAAATTTTGAGCACTTCCAAAGGCTTCAGGGAAAGTATGTTAATATACTTGAAGGATTGGAACTGTATACCAACGTGTTCACTAGCGGTGAGGACATTGTAGAACGTGTCTTTTTGGAGCGAGACATGGGACGTGTCGGTCAGCTAAAAAGAAGGACATATTCCGAGCCGAGAAAATGGAAATAGGGTAAAGGAAGAGTTACGATACAATACAGCTACACAATACGGCTGCTGTTACAATTTTGCCCGAGAAAAAGAAGGAAATCCTCTCGAAATAATTTGATACGATAAATTTGACCTGTTACCTTCATTCATCAAGAGGATAATCAAGCAATTGGTGACCTGGAGTATACTTCCAGCAGATTGTATTCCAAACAACTGTATAGTTAATATATATAAAGTTGCTGACTGCATTCCTCCACACGTCGATCATCATGATTTTGCAAGGCCATTCTGTACGGTCTCATTTATCAATAAGTGCCACATCATGTTCAGAACAGAAATTCAGATTATTGGCGATGGAGAATTTAAAGGTTCCGTGGAAATTCCTTTGCCTGTGGGCTCTGTGTTGGTATTGAAGGGAAATGGTGTTGATGTAGCTAAAAACTGCATCCCTGAAGTTCCATATCCGATGGTTTCAATAACCCTCAGAAGGATGAATGAGGATAAGGTACCATTCTGGTTCAGACCCGATCCTGAGAATCGAGAACTTGCTGTTTTTTGAGTTGTAAGTTGTATAAGGACAACACATTTTGATATATATCTAAGATAGATTGCTTCTATTATTCCATATACAACTTACTATTTCAACACAACTATCGATGATGAAATACAGTTAGATGGTACATAAAACTGGATTCAATCACATGTCTTCAGTATTGATGAATAAGAAAGTATTTGGATATATGGACTATTCATTAATAATTCCAGAGGATGTTTTGATTACATGGAATCAAACAACATTGTATTCGACATCGGATTATACTCATGATATAACAGTTTAAAGACAATATACTGAAACTTCTTTTCGCAGTTATGAATGCAGATTTGGGCTATTGATTGAGAAAACAAAAAAAAAATTGATTTGCCTCAATTCTGAGAAAGGCTAGCTAGCAAGAACGATATATATAAATAAAATTTATAAATGAATAATATTGAAGATATATATATGTATATAGATATGTATATATATATAATTAACTTACAATAAACAATAAATATTTTTCCAAAAAAAATTGTTATGAAAATTCAAAAGAAAATTTTTGCTTTACTATGCTCTTTTGATTAACTTACAATAAACAAAAAATATATTTTTTTTAAAAAATCATCATGAAAATTCAAAAGAAAATATTTTGCTTTGTTATCCTCTTTCACCATAAATTGATCATTTCTACATTCCCTTGGGTTTGATTTCTTCTCTCACAATTTTGCAAAAACTTCACATATTCCACATTCTTCCTACATTCATGATATTTTGGGGTCAGTACCCAAATTTTAATTCCCTTCCTTCGAGTTCGGTACCCAAATTCTGATTCTCTTTCGAGATTGATGCCTAAATTTCAATTCTCATTTCAGGTCAGTAACCAAATTCTAATTCCCTTCCTTCGAGGTCGGTACCCAAATTCCGATCTCTTTTGAGATTGCTTTCGAGATTGAGACCCAAATTTCAATTCTCATTTCAGGGTCAGTACCCAAATTCTAATTCCCTTCCTTCGAGGTTGGCACCCAAATTCCAATTCTCTTTCGAGATTGATACCAAAATTTTAATTCTCATTTCGGGGTCAGTACCCAAATTCTGATTCCCTTCCTACGAGGTCGGTACCCAAATTCTGATTCTCTTTCAAGATTGACACCAAAATTTTAATTCTCATTTTGGGGTCAGTACCCAAATTCTGATTCGTTCCCTTCGAGGTCGATACCTAGATTCCGATTCTATTTTTCAAGAGTGATACCTAAATTTTAACTCTCATTTTAGGGACGGTGCCCAAATGTTGATTCATATCTTTCAAAACACTTGAAATTTGATAACTTGGAAACAATTCGTCTATCTCCAGCAAAAAAACTACTTCACTTCAATTCCATCATTATCTTTGATTTGTCCCAAGTATGGTTACTTGGACATTCTTGCGGGATCGGCTTGATCATTTTGGTCAATGCCAATAGGCGCGTCGTGGTTGGTCCATTTGTTGACCTTATTTTGAGGTCTTCCATTCTCTAGATACCCTAGGATCTAGCCTTAAGATTTCTCTATTTTGACTCTCTTAGGGGACTAGACTGGTACCCACACCACTTAGAAATTCCAGCCATTTCTTTGCTCCTTGCAGTTTCATATGAACGGTTTCAGATCCTCAACATTTGATGAGTCGATTGAAAAGCCGAAATATTGAAGCTCAAATTGAGCTCCTATAGAAATTTGAAAGTCATAAGTGGACACTGTGGCGCGTGCGATGTTTGACTTGCCACTGCGAGCGATGTGTTTAACTTTGGTCATCACTTATGTGAGGACCAGTCAATGATATATTCATTGAATGACTCTGATCGGCTCAAAATAATTTCATTTGTCACGTCACACACGAATCAAAGTTAATTTGACGTGATCGTTGACGAGTTTGTCCGGACAACCCCAGAGGACGAAATAGACCATGCCGTTGCGTCCGGAATGTCGATTTTAGTTAGGGAGGATACTCATTTTGTTGGGGCGCCGCACACGAATGAATTGCATGAAATTTGATATTTTCTTTAAAAATGAATAATAAAATCCCTAAACATAATCTCCCTCATGTGTGCTTCCCCTTCTTCTCTTGGGACCGAAACATGCCCTAGCTTTCCCTTTTCTCCTCTCAGCCGAAGAAGGAGGTCCCATTTCCGGTTTCTCCGGTCACCTTATTCCTCTTTGGTGGTGGCTTACCTTCTTCTTCGGTCGTAACTGCCGGTCACTTTCCTGTAACGGTTTTTTCCGCACGATGAATTGAGTAATTCTCGTTCTTGGGTTTGTGCGTGACCTACACTGTGATCATCTCCTTCCCTTACTCAGCTATAAATACCCCTTTAAGGAAGCATTAGGAGCGGCGATTTTTCTTGAAATTTCAGAGAAAGCTGTTCTGAAGTTTTCATTTCGTGATATTTTCTTACTCTTTTTATTTCTTGAGCTAGCAAGAAACTGAGGTCAGATTTTAATTATGTTTGAGAGCTGGTTATTCTTGATCATAGCTTCGATAAATTGATACTGAAGTCACATTTTTTTATTGCCTCCATTCAAATATATACAACATGCTTATCTCTTGGTTTTGATCAAAGATTAAATTTCTGCTACTCTTATTAACCCACCTGAATGCATGTTCTATTTAATTTAAACAGTAATTTGGAGATTTTTCCGTAAGTTTCGACATAGGATTGGAGCTGATTTTCTGTTCTTTATGTCGCTCCATTCAAATATGTATTGACTTGGGTTCGAATGTATGATTTGGGAGCTTGGTCTTGTTGTTCCTTTATTCTAACATACTTTGGAACATCTTGATGAGGGCAGCTACTTTAGTGCCTTGGTTTTTTGTTCATTTGCAGCCTCTATATCAAGAATATATGAAACATTTATTTCCGGTTTTGATTAATAACTTGGAGCTAATTTTTTGTTCTTCTTACTGCCATTATTCAAGCATATACTGGAGATTTGCCTTTAATTGTTTTGAACACATAGATTAGAGCTGATTTTCTATGCTTCTTACTACTCCTATTCAAAACAAATGAGCAGGTATTTTTGTTTGGCTTTTAGTACTTATTTTGGGGCTGATTCTGGGTTTCTTGCTGTCCCCTATTCAAAAATATACTTGGAGATTATATCTTTGATTTAACCACTTATTTTGGGGCTGATTTATCCTATTCTTGCTGCCCCTAAGGAAGTAAATGTGTTGGAAATATATTTTTTAAGTTTTGATCATTTGTGTGGGGCTCGGGTTTTAGTCTTTCTTGCTTCCCCTATCCGAGCATATATTGGAGAGATATTATTCGTTTGAACACCAATTTTGGATCTAGTTTTCAGTCTTTCTTGCTGCCCTTATTCGAACATACATATTGGAGGTTATATTTTGATTTCGAACACTTGTTTTGGGGCTGGCTTCTATGCTTCTTGATATCCCTTTTCAAACACATATTAGAAGGTTTTTCTTTTAAGTTTGAGAACGAATCTGAAGTTGCATTCTCGCTCCCTTTTTCTACCTTATTTGAATGCATATTTGAGGCCTTTTTAGGTCTTTGGAAACTAATTTGGAATTGCAATTTTTGTTCTTATTGCTGCCCTTAGTGGAGCATGTATTGGATTATCATTCTTTGGGTTTTCAATGGTTATTTGGAGTTGCGCTTTTTGCCCCTCTTGCTGTCCTATTCGGATACATATTGAGATTTACCTTTTAAATTTTATACTTAATGTTGGAGTTGAGTTTTTTTTTTTTTGCTCCTTTTTGCTATCTTATTCAAATACATAAAATATTTCGATTTAAATATATGATTGAAGGCTGATTTTCTTGTTCCACTACTTACCTTACTCGAACATATACTGTTTTGGCCTTGAATATCTATTTGGAGCTGCGACTTTACATTCTTCTTGCTACCTCTTTTTGAAAGTATATTGAGATCGATTGTTTGATTTTAGATAAAATAATAAGGGCTGGTTTCTATGCTCATTGCTACTTCATTCAAATGCATGAAATAAAGGAATATTTTTTATTCAAATACTTGTTTTGTAATTGTAATTCTCGTTCCTTTCGTTGCCTTATTTGAATGCATAAGTTGAAACTTTGGAGGAATATTTACTTAATCCTTAGAGTATTGCTGGAATTGGCTTTCTGGTTATGGAAATTTCTTGAGTTTGAATTTGATAAAATGAGGGTGTAAGCACATTTATCTTTGGAAAGTTGGTAGAACAAACAATGATCATATGTACAAGTTTAAAGTTTGAACTTAAAGGTGGAAGCTAGATGTTATAGAAATGTTTAAATGATTAATTCTCTCATTTTCTTGATATGAAATATACAAAATTTTGTTGAAAGAGCATATGAAATATTGAGGTGGCCAATTAGTTCAACATGAGGGGCATTAGGCGATGATGCAAAGAACCATTTGACAACTTTTTTTATAGTTGAAATATAAAATCAATATTCAATTAGTGAGTTGCCCTTTCACCCCTTAAATTGTCAGCAGCTCTAACCATTTTCAAAAGGCTTCAAAATTAGTAGTTAGGAAAGAAGTGATACTACAGATTTTTGCACAGATACTACACTTGTAAAAGAACATATACTACCTCCATAAAATGATAGATACCACATCCACAAAATGATAAATACTACACCATAAAAACTATACACTGGATTAATATATATACACTTGATAACACTCACACATACACTCCACATATCAGATACACATTTCATACACTACACAACAAATACTACGACATATGATAGACACTATACATTACACTCTTCACGATAGATACTACAATCGTAGCACATCACATATTATACACCAAACGTACTACACGACAAATACCACAAGAATATATATTATATTTCTTTTGAGAGTCTAGATATTACACATCATACCTTGATAAATTTAGATACTACACATCACCCATTCTAACATCACATATAGGTGCATCTCACCCTGATAAGTTTAAGATACTATCTCACATGGGTATATTACACTTTTAACAAGATAAGATCAGATACTATTTGGGTTCACACATCATTTAAACGATAAGGTCTAGGACTGCCTAATTATAGGGGGGATTTGTTTGTGACCTCTAGTTGATATTGATAGGTTGACTTCAATATATTAGTAGTCTGGGGGATCGAGGGAATAAAAATAGGTCTAGTCTGAGCCTATCCCCAAATTTAAATTTAATATCCCAGCTTGAGACTTTCATATGCTCATCATTTAGCTTTTCTGTTATAATCTATAAATGTTTACCTAACACATTTATATTAGATATTGCAATCTGTTTTGAAGCTTTAACAGAATTTGATCACGTACGCTTATATTTATTTAATTTTCGTACATTATTTTCTGCATATTTCTTTTTTTTTCCTGTACTCTACTGTACTTTGCTACATATCCCATGCAATATTCTTACCACACTTTACTACATAGTCTCTTTGTCTGTTCTTTATTCTACTGTATACATTTACCAGTATTCATGCTTTAGTTACTACCTTTCTAGTATGTTTGTATAACACCCTAGGATAGGTCGTTCAAGGCATGGTTTTTCTCTTATCTTTATCCCTTTCTCTTCTTTATCCCTTTCCCTTGGGACTACAACAGATGGTGGAAGAAGGAACTTCAACAAAGTTTCGATAGATTTAAATAACATACCTATAGGACATCGAGGTTGTTCTTCTAGTACAACATAAATCTTCACATTATCTTTTAGGACTTTCTACGATTTCATATCGTACAATATAAGTCCTAAACTTTTTAGGCTTTTGAGGTTGTCTTGAGGTTGTCGTCTGACATGACATAAATCCTCTTATTTTCTCGGGCTATTTGCATAGGATATGCAGACACAAGTCCCGAATATATAAATAACTTGCAGGACTGAAATATCACGTAATTTCCCTTTCAAAGATGTAAAGTCAAATCATAGATTAGTTTGAGATGTCACTGAATCTTATTCGGTATCTTTGACATCTCTTACTCTTCGCTCCTTTGGATTATGAAAATAATTTTTCTTACTTGAACCCATCCCACTTGAATTTTTCTTATAAGCAATCATGAATACCTAAACGTCAAATTCTTGAAGACAAAAACCTGACCTTAATCGAGAGTTTTCTTAGGTGACTTCGGTTATCTAAGATGTAATTAACTATAAAGGCTTGCCTCTATAGGGAATTAAGAACCCAAATTAATCTAAACCCTATCTTAAGAACCCAAATTCCCAAATTAATCTAAACCCTATCTAATCTGTGTAATAGATAGGGGAACTTGTCGGCTATAAATTTGCAAACCAAAATAGAGTTATGAACTTTTAAGTTTAGATAGTTAAGCCTACCAATAAATGATACGTTCATCCTTCGAAATGTTATATCATTTGTGGTATCGTGCTCAACTATTTAAACTATTAGATATATGAGGTCTATCCAGTCTCATCATTTTCAAAAAATAAAAAAAAATATTGTTTTCCCAAAATTAAAATTACATTATATATTATACTAAATTTAAATTTTAAAATCTTATTTTAAAAAAAAATAGCCAACATTGTTCAGCTTTTCTGCTGATGTTTAAAATGTTTGGGAAGCTTTTCCATTGAATTAGTTTTCTAATGTAAGCCAAATAGTTAGCCACCACCTTTCCAGTAGTAGCAGTAGATCCTCATACTTTACCTGATTTCTTGCTGCCCAAAGATACCCAGCAGTGATAAAAAGGATGGGACCCAGTTTCATACCATGCCATCCACTCCAGCAGTCAATCAGGCTAGCCCACCCCAAACTAATTGTGTTAATGTAAAAATGTGATTGCAAAGCCTTCTACACTTGCTTGGAGAAGTCACAGTAGAAGAACAGATGGCTAGCGGATTCCATATCCTTTCTGCATGAATGACACATGGAGGGACCTTCAAGACTCTTAAGTTTCAGTATATCATCTATATGTAGTAAATCATTGAGCACTCTACAAGAGAAAAAAGACATTGAAGGAGTTAGAAACTTGTTCTACAAGCACTCTCCCCATGACACCTTATCCCATTGGTATAGTTTTTCATATAGAGCTTTAGTCAGACTTTGATGGAAGCAGGAAGTTAAAGCCAGTTTGTCTTTCCTATTTACGTCAAATTGAACCTTGGTAACCTTCTTTAATATGGTTTCGGTCAATAAGGTATTAAGGAATCCTTCACACTAGTAGTTCCCCATCCAACAATCTTTCACCATGTGGTTATTGTCAGAAATATCTTGCAAAGGATCCAGAAAAACATTTGGGCACCATTTGTCTAACCAAAAAATAATGTATCCTTGGCCCAGCTCCCATAAGTAAAGGTGTTCAACTGCTTCTCTCACCTTGAGCATATTACTCCAAGTTCTAGAGTCACCCAGCCTTCTTGAAACCAAATTGGGATGATCAAATCTGCAATATTTAACTAACATGAAATTTGCCCAAAGTGTGTCTAGTTGTTTGAATTTAAGCTAAAGCCTGCACATGTTAATTTGTTGTAGCTGCTAAACCCTCTTAAAACCCAACCCTCTTGCTGAAAAGGTCTGACTACTTTCTGCCAACTATCCAAAATCTTCTGCTTGATCTGACCAGTCTAGATGAATTTGTTAAAGGTTTTTTCTAGCAATAGTTGAGCACTTTTCTTCATCACTGCCACTTGTAGGATATACATAGGAAAGGTAGTGAGTATGCTTTTCAATAAGGTTAACCTGCCACCATTGGAAAGGAAGGAATTGGTCCAACATTGTAAAGTGAAGTAAGCTTTGTCAACAACCTTAACAAAATGAGTTAATTTGGTCCTTCCCCTACTTAATTGTACACCCAGATATTTAAAAGGAGTTGACATAGGAGAGAAGCCAGTTAGATCAAGGATCCATAATTTTCATTTGGGGGAAACAAGTTTGCTGAAAAGAACTTAGCATTTCTCTTTATTTACCATGAGTCCTGATGTGTTACGAAACTCTTGTATGCAGGCATGCAATATCTTAACAGCAGCCTTTTTGGCTCTAGAAAAAAATAATGGCATCATCTACATAAATCAAATGACTAATGTCCAGTTTAGATTTATGGTGATACATATTATAATTTTTATTGTGGTAGGGTCAGTCAATCAATCTGGAGTGGTAGTCCAAAATTAGAATGAAGATTGTTCGGGAGAGGGAGTCACCTTGTTTCAACCCCCTAGTGGCATTAAAAAACCCATTGGCACTACCATTTACAAATACAGAGTTTACATTCCCTTCAAGCCATCTTTTTATAATTTGGCTAGAATTAGTGGAAAATCTCCTAGCCCTTAGAATCTCAGTTATAAACCCCTGGCAAATCATATCATAGGCCCTTTTTAAGTCTAGCTTATAAATCATATTCCCCCCTACAAAGTTTCTCTAAGTCCTGTAATAATTCCTGTGCTAACAAAACATTGTCACCAATGCTCCTCCCCTTCACAAAACCTGTTTTCTTTGGGCTAACAATATACTGCGGAAGAGGTTGGAGTCTCCTCACAAAAATTTTACTTATGATTTTACTTACAACATTGGTCAGGCTAATAGTTCTGAAATTTTTCCATTTATCTTTTAGGGATGATTTTGGGACAAACACAATAGTAGCAACACTGAAACAATTTCATAAATCATGACCCTAAAAGAAGTACTGTATAGCTGTTATAACATTCTCATTAATGATATCCCATGCATTTTTATAAAATTCAGTTGTGAAACCATCAGGACCTGCAAAATTAGAGCTGTCAATGAATGATAGGGCTTGCTTAGTTTCCTCTTCTCCATGAACCTCATCAAGATTATTTCCTGCAGTGAACTCATGATCTGAAACAAATAGATTTTGGTCAAGCTGCCCCCTTGGATTAATTGTACACTGCATTAATTATTGGCAGTAAGTAACAGAACTTTCAGCAATCCCTGCAATATCCTTTATACAGTTACCTTGATTATCTTTAATAGAATGAATGGTAAAACCCTGTATTTCTGAAAGCATTAGAAAATTTAATTTTAGAAGCCTTTTGTTTGAGAAATTGTTCATGTCAGACCACAACTGTTAATAACTTTTCATTCGTTTCCAAGAGGGAGGCCTAATCCACCTGTCGAAGATTACTAGCATTTTCTACTGCCTGTAGGTCCTTCTCAGTCTGCTCCACCTTAGTCATCATGTTGCAAAAATTGTTGCAGTCCCAAGTAATTAAAGCTTTTCCAACCTTTTTCTACAATCTCCAAAGCTTGATTAAAGGGTTGAAGTGATCACAATCTCTCCAGTGCTCTTTGACAGTTTAAAGGAAATCCTTATGATTGGACCAGAAATTCAGGTACCCAAAAGAGTTCTTATTTTTCTGATTTTTTGCAGCTATAGTGATCAGGAAAGGCTTGTGATTAGAGACAGCCAAACTGAGATGGGTGATGGAAATATGCAAAAATTTTGAAACCAGCTACTATAAGAAAGAATTCTCTCCAGCCTTTCCCATAATTTCCCCTACTCCATGTGAAATCTGGGCCATTATATCCCATATCAAAAAGGCCATAGGCTTGAATGTTACCATTGAAGGCAGTCATTGTGGAGATGCATGGAGGTCTTCCCCCCTTTTTCTCAGCAGAAGAAGCCAAGCAGTTAAAACTCTCCCCACTAACCACTAACCAAGCTTTATCATATTGAAGACTAATATTGTGCAATTCCTTCCACAATTCCTGTCTAACAGCTTTGGTACTTCCTGTAAAAATAATAGTAGCTTTGTCTTTCTTTCCAGCCATACTGAAATAAAAGTGAGTAAATTTAGGGTGGTTCAGCTGGATAACACAACACATTTCAGTTTTACAGAAAACCTAGATCTTATTATTCAGATTAGAGAATAAGGAAAAATCTTGGAAAAATTTGAGATATTTATGAGGATTTTGATGAACCAAAAGTTCCAAAATGGCTAGACACCAAAATTTATACTTCCTATTTAGATATTTAAGCCTCTTTAGGGAAAGGGGGTGGGCAATCGCCCTGATGTTCCAACATAATAAATTAATCTTGTTGAGTGGTTGGATGAAGGGAGGGCTGAGATCTTGATATAGTTCTCTGATGCAGGCGGATTTAGTGTGAGAATTTTGCAAATGTTTTTCAATATTATAAAATTACACACGGCAGATATATAATAAATATGCAATATAATCCCAACAAAAATAGTTTTTTATGAAAATAATTTATCTTTTAAAACTCTTTTTAAACTGCCAAATCCCTTTTAGAATTAACGCAAATATACGTATCGCTCAAGTAATAAAAGGCTTAAATGGAGTTCTAGATATCGATCCCAGAGAGAAATTGGAAAATTCTAAATGTAAATTATTAAAATTATTTTATAATCTAAAAAATACAAAAATAAAAGTAAATTAAGTGTAAAGTTTAAAATGTAACTACTCAAGTGAATGCTAATTAAAATGCAGATGTAAGACTACAGAAGTTAAACTAAACTAAATACTAAACTTTCAAAAGTAAAATTATGAAAATTAAATAAAGTTTTTGTTGTGACGGAAAGTTCAAATTTAAGAAAGCATCCTTCCCCTTAGCAACGAGTATATGTATTATGAAGAAATTGATATCATTTGAAAATATATATAAAAAATATTTTGTGTCAAATAGGAGCAATCCTAGTCTTTACCCTCCTGTGAGTGCTACAAGAGCATTGACAAATCCAAAGTTTGGTCCCTAATTTTGTGGTTAGGCTGGGAGGATATCGGTTGCCACTCAAGAGCTCCCACTACTTCCTCACCTGAGGGCTAACAATCTTGCATTAGTTTCCAATCAACTGGACTAAATTGGGGATTTTAACTCGTCACCTTAAAATCTTTAATTCTGCATCCAACAAAGTATATTTTCCTATTTTTTTGCACCCCATTCCATGGATGACATAATCTTCCATGAAATCAAATGTGAATCCTATGTTGTAGAAATTATATCTCAATCAAGAACACATGTCTCTTAAGAAGTTTTAACATTTCAATTGGCTGGATCGAAAAGTAAATGAAGATCAGAGTTCAAATCATCATAAATTTTTAACATTAAAAACTGTGGACAAAAATATCAATTCTTCACAAAACCATATCTCAAAGTAGGGAGAAGGATAAAGAAGACTACCCATAGTTCATGAGAAGGATACGACAAAACACAAATTTCATATATAAAAATAAGTTTACAAAATAAAAGAAATAAATATGTAACTTATCTAACAATCCTTCCCATGTAAATCCCTAGAAGTTCTCTCCAAGTCTTTCTCTCTTTACAATCAATCCTAATTCTCTGTTAGAAGTGTAATGAAGAAGAAATCTCTCACCTTCCCTCTTTTATTACAACTCTTAAAGAAAATTACAACCCTTAAAGAAAATCTCCTCTTCTCTCTCTATCTCTAACTCACGCCAACTTTCTCTCTCCCTCACGCCACACACTTGATAAATGAGAAGTCTTCTTCTTTTATTTTGGGCTGCCTCCTTTGGAAAAAATTCAAAATTCCCTCCAAAATTACCTCTAAAAGTTAACTTTTTTGAATTCAAAAGATGTGTCATTTGATCTAAGAGACATATCCATTCATAAAAGAACCATCCAAAGTGTCTAGATGCATTTAATTACTCCAAGAGGTGTGTAGAACAAGTTTCCTTTTGAAATTCACACAAAAATTTATTACAAACTGCCTTAATTTGAAAAAGTCATCCCTTGCGCATCATGCGACGGTTCACTAGATTTTGGCGCATCATGCGCTGATTCGGAGCATCATGCACTAGAATCCCAAAATTCACTATTTTGGCTCCAAATTTTGTTCTTTTTGCCATTTTTCTGCAAATGCCTAAAAATGATATACCAGAATGTTGACCTCATTTTTGGTTGAGGTTTAGTTTTTCCTCTATAGTAGCCTAAGGTCTAACCATAGGATTTTCTTACTGACTATTCTTAGAAAACTAGACATGGAACCCTCACCATTAGAAATTCCAAACTCTTCTCTACTCAGCTTGAGGTTCCACATGTTGCTCTCAACCGCTAAATACTTAGTAGGTGGGGTCACTGTGGGGGAAACTCAAGATGAGTCACCCTTAGGATTGTTGGACCTTACGATTGACCTTGGGTGTTGGTCTGGAGCTAGGGCACTCACTACACTCATCTACATTCACAATCACTCACAACCAAGAACTCAAATTTCTAACCTAGATCCCTTGATCTTTTGGGATACTCATGTAGATGGTCCCCTAAACCTACTAGCCCTAGGGCTATGGTATAGCTAAGACCACTATGTAGAGGACCAAAAATGGATTTTCCATTGGTCCATGGATTGTTGGTGATGATTGGTACGTCAACTCTACCAAAATACCCATCTTGGTCTTTTACCCCTAAAGCACCCCCAAATTACCAAAATACCCCTCCATAGCTCAAAATCCCAAAAATTCCAAAAATTCTTAGAAAACCCCAATAAATCCCAATTATTCCCAATTTTATTTTTTGCAACTACCAGATGACCCAATTTGGCCAATTTGATCATCTTTAACCAAAATCCCCAAATTTGCCTTTAAAGGCCCAAATTTCTCCAAATCCAACTCAAATGTCCATCAATTTGATCTAAATTGACCCTAATTCCAATCCTAAACTCAAATTCACTTTTGATATGACAAAAATAAACCAAATCCAAGCTCAAGTGGTCCATGATTTGAGCCCAATTTTGATTTGGGTCAAAACCCCAATTTTGACCATATGACCTAATCTCACCAAATTGAACCCATAGCCTAGTCAATTGGCCTCAATTAATGTTGAAAAATCTTTATGAAATTTCTATACATCAAAATCAACCATCAATTGGAATTGGTGAAGCCTCAAAGCCATTTGATTTTTGGCCTAAATCCAAAATTCCCAATTTTAGC